>NC_143132.1:96637500-96772500 GCF_059928025.1 Delphinapterus leucas | reverse complement strand
TGCCTCAGGCGCATGGTACCACACTGGGCCATTTTACAAGCTAGAGATCACAAACTAACCACACGTAGGCAACAGTCAGTGACGCTGAGCACAGTATGTCTGCATCTAGCATCATTCATTCAATGAATATTTGTTGATCACCAATCACATGCGAGGCGCTGAGCTGAATGTGGGGGACAGAGTGATGACCAAAACAAACGTAGTCCCTGTCTTCACTGATGTTTTAGCCAGAAAGAAAGGCAGAAAGGAGCCAATACCTACCAGATAATTAATCATAATTGTGATAAGTAGGAGGAAAGATGTTGAGAAAGCTTTAAACCAACATATCTAACCGAGGCTGGGGTCTCAGGCAGGAAGTGACAATTAATGTAAGATGTAAATAGGAATTAGGTAGGAATTAGCCAAACACATACGGGGTGTGTGTGTGTGTGTGTGTGTGTGTGTGTGTGTATAAAAAACAGAGATGGAGGAGACGCGAGAGGAAAGGAGAAGTCTAGTATTTCAAGCAGAGGTAAGAAGACCTTGAGGAGGAAAGGAGTTTGGGGTCTTGAAGCCAGTACGTTTGGAGTGTAGCCAATGGGGGAGAGAGTGACAAGGCCCAGACCCTGCTAAAGACGGTGGCCTTCACATACCTCTGCAATTAGAGAAAGCACTGCGAGTAAAGCAAAGCAGACACAGACTAATAATATGTCTGAGCAGCAAGGATACGATGATGAATTAAAGGTCTCATTTTCAGATTTCCTCTTCCCTCAAAAAAAAAAAAATGCTGCCTTATTCTAGGGAACAAATTTAGAAGGCAGGCGTATATGATAATACAACCACTAAAAATCTTATCATCCTAAATTTCTTCTTCTCAGTTTTCATGGCCTTTTTCTTACAGGGACTTCAAAAGCTCTTCACATGGCGGATGGCAACTAACATAAATGAGCACACAAGTAAGTGTGTGCCAGGCAGTGAACTAGGCACTTTTTAAAATACATTTTAAAATTTTAATCCCCACAAAATTTTCAGATAAATCCCCCATCTTTCAACTGAGAAAACAGAAAGTAGGTAAATTGCGCAATATCAGAGAACTACCAAGAGGCTTGAACCTTGGTCCATCTGTCTCCAAAGTCTACACAGCTTCCACAGTAAAGACAAAGGCCTTTTTCCACATTGATCCACCCACCAGTCAAACTGGAGTCATCACTTTAAACTTGGTATGAAAAAATACGGTGATGGTTTTATGGAGGTTGCCGAAGACTAACATATTGAAATGTGAAGAATTCAAATCTAGTTATGTTTTTTTTCAGGCAAGCAAACACCTTCCTCTCCTTTTATTTTAACTGAAAGCGTTTCTTTGTCATATATACTGTTCCATGAATATCATCCCCCATCCTGACCTCCACCCCAAACTATTGAGCTTTACCCTCTAGCTTGCCTTCAACATGACAATTTGGATTCTTTAAGGACTACTAGAGTGTGTCTCAGTGGAAGGGAAGATCCTTTATCTTCAGGAGGATGGTTCTAAGGTGTGTACCAATCTGGCCCCTTCCACACTCTCTCTTCACTGCTGTGCCTCTTTCTTACCTGCTCTCAGCCCACTGCTCACGCCCTCCCCCTTCACCACTGCTTCTCCCGTCCTCCTCCAGCCCCTTCCCACTTTCTTTCCTTCTCATCTTTTTTTTTTTTTTTTTTGCGTTGCGCGGGTCTCTCACTGCTGTGGCCTCTCCCGTTGCGGAGCACAGGCTTCGGACACACAGGCTCAGCGGCCATGGCTCACGGGTACAGCCGCTCCGCGGCATGTGGGATCTTCCCGGACCAGGGCACAAACCCGTGTCCCCTGCATCAGCAGACGGACTCTCAACCACTGCGCCACCAGGGAAGCCCCCTTCTCATCTTTTTAATCACTTTGTCCACACCTCTCAGGTTTATATAAATAAACCGGCCTTCCATAGACATCACCGGCTGTTTTCCTTCCATCAATTACAGCATAGGGCCCTTCAGCGTTTCTCTGTTGTGCTTGTCGAGGCTGGTTGATGATAGGGCTTCTGTGCACCACAGAGGTGGATGATTCTTTTTCCTCGGAAAGGAGAGGAAGGAAGATGAGCTGCTTCTGAGACATGTGCAGGAAGCCTGTACTTTCCAGGAGGCTGCTCTGTGGAAGATGAAGGCGTGTATTTGTGTGCATGTGTTTTTTACTGCTGTGCCTGCAAAATGTCAAGGACAAGTAACTAGAAGGACTGCATCTTCTGGGTATTTAAGAATTCATGTGACTGGGATGGGAGTGGGGGAGAGGGATAGATATTGTTTGTTATTTGGTGGTTTTCATTGTTTTGCTTTGTTTTTGTTTTGCTTTTGCTATGCTCATTAACAACACATAGTACAACTTCTTAAAAGGTTTTTCTGTACTTCACAAGTTAACCCCCTCAAAAAAAATACACATTTCTATTATAACCAGGAAAAGCAACAAAATTTTATGAAAATAAGTAAATCCTCCCCCCCAAAAAAATCATTACTTTAGGGTGGCAGAAAATATCAGTTAAAAAAAAAAAGTTGGGGCTTCCCTGGTGGTGCAGTGGTTGAGAGTCCGCCTGCCGATGCAGGGGACACGGGTTCGTGCCCCGGTCCGGGAGGATCCCACATGCCACGGAGCGGCTGGGCCCGTGAGCCATGGCCGCTGAGCCTGCGCGTCCGGAGCCTGTGCTCCGCAACGGGAGAGGCCACAACAGCGAGGCCTGCGTACCGCAAAAAAAAAAAAAAAAAAAGTTGAAAACTTAAAGCTGAGCACAAATTTACTAATGTGTTGGTTGTTCGTGGTTATTAGCAAATTTATGACTTTCCGCTATATATCAAGACATGTTATGTTGGGTGTTATAAACAATTCTGAAACAGTGTCAAGACTGGCCATTAAAAAAAATTTTTTTAACCCTGAAAATTGTTCACAATGTCTGGAATACAATTTATCTCTTCCAAAAATTTGTTGTTAAATATGTTAAATTATCCCAATGGCAAATTAATTTATATATAATATTATATATCACATTACATAATTTATATATTATATCATGTAATTCATTTATATATAATATCATATATATCATCAATATCTTTCACTGTTTTTTTGGACATTTCCCTAAGTAAGGCAATCTCTGATCTCTACCGAATTGTTGCAATGAAGGCTGCAATGTGACATGTGAGCTTTTTATCTAAATTTATATAGCGAAGGCAGGTTTCATTCTTAACTAAGTAAAAGTCAATCACTCTAATACCATATCTTAAAGATCTACCTCAACGGTGATTCCTGTGAAGTATTAATTGTTTTAGTTTGTCTGTTCTTTTTGTTACACTTTTGGGGTTGGGGGGGAGGAGAAAAAATTTTTTTTAAATTTTTAACCATTTTAGGGGGAGAAGAAATTTTAAGCACAGTTCTTGAGATCACATTCTGAATAGGGAATTTATTGACTAAAGAGAATATGCTCTCTCATTGGAAATTCAACCTTAATACTTCATACATACATGTCAAGTGCTTCATTACATTTCTAGTCATTGTAAAGTAGAAGTTTCTCTTACCTCCACCACTATTTTATTCCAAAAGAGAAGAAAAGAAAAACCCTAAGAATCAAAAGTCCAAATCTCACAGCCTGGGCTTCTCCCATTGGTAAGGGCTGCCTACAAAGGAAGCTCTCATGAAGAAACTAAGGTGCACTGGGGAGTTTTAATCACCAGTGTCATTCACCACCGGGAGAAGCACTGCAGAACTCTCTCATTGAAGAGTTTACCCCATCTGCTAACAAGATGAAGTCATTCATCGAGAACTCAGTACTGGTTGCCTTCTTGGCAGTTCCTATTACTAAAAAAGCATTAGCTGAAATGAAAAGAGGAATTCCCATTAATCTACTCTGAGAAGACTCTTGATTTCTTATTTCTGGAGAAGCACACTGTGATATTTTACATGTTTTAGCCCTTGATATCCAAAACATTTAAATTGATAGGTCTTTTAAATCTATGGCCATGAACGGGGGACTCGCCAATATTTCTAATGGAAGTCTCCAAAAGTATACTACAATACATATATCGACTTCTTGTTTCAGTGAGTATCAAGATTAATTGTCCCTGTAAAAGTAAATAAATATTGACAGAGGTTTCACTTTGGTCCATATTTTCCACTCAGGTCAATAAATCTTTGTATTCACCTCAACTGAAGTCAATATCAAATGATTATTAATTCATGGTATACTCAACTAGCAGCCAAAACTACAACTTAACATAGAGAAACATAGTTCCGCAGACCAATTTATATTCAAAATAAATACATGGAGTGAAAAATCACTGAATTGTTTCATACATTTAATGGAAATAAAAGGACAACCTATGGTCACCAGGAACGTGAAAGAATCTGTTGTTATTCTATTCTGTTCGTATTTGTCTAACACACAAAAAGTGATTCCTTTTATCTTACAATTTGACATTCTGCTTCTTTGCTTATAAATCTCATTCCTGCTTCCACTTACCGGTGAGATTTGCATATAGATAAATATTTATATAATAAAAAATAAAAGGAAGAATAAGAGAGAAAGGAAGGAGAAAAAGAAAAATTTTAAAGGAAAGGAAAAAGAGAGAAGGAAGAAAGAAAGAGGAAATAGAGCTGAAGGAGGTGGTAAAAGAAGAAATTGGTGAGAAGAATTGAGATATATATAATAAAATAAGAAAGGAGAAGAAGGTAATAGAATCATGGAGAAAAAAATTAAAATATCACCACTGATTAGCTGTGTATTTTCATAAATTTCAACAAAAAGAAATTTATTTCTTTCCAATATTCTTCTCCATTTATAAAGATGCTTCTACCCAACTCAAATGTCTTAAACATCATAAATATTCTAGTTTTTCATTCAAGATGTAATATGCAAAAAGCTATTAACTTATATAAATAACTCAAAGAAAATTTAGAGCAAATATTTTTTACACAGTAAATTTAGGACAAGTTCTTTAAAGTTTTCAGGGATTGAGTCATCGCAGCTAATTATGGGAAAAATAATTAAATGTCACTAGCAGGCGGATGGTTCATCGGAAATTATGGCACTTTTTATTTCCTATGAAGGCACACTAACATTTGAAGACAAGCTGCTTGAAAGAAATTGCTCATCAACACTGGAAATTGGCAAGCATATCAAAAGAGTTATTGATCTTTAGAGTGTTCGAACCCAGATACATTTGTAGTAAAGCAAGCACCAACTGAGACTGAAAACATAAGCTAGTTGATATTACCCAGGGAGGGCTTTACCCATTAACTGGGCTTTAAGTCCACATTACTGAAGCACTGCATTTCTGATCTTCATTGCTGCTCTTTTAAGTCAAAGCAAGGTTTAAAAATCTGTCTTTGCCTTCAAATTTTGATATTAGCCAAAACTTTCTGATTAGTGTTTATATTAACTAAGTACTTTATATTCAATAAATTATTTTTAATGTAAATTTACCTTAAACATTGTATATTTTCTAAGAATTATGAGCCATTCATTAGCTGAATTTTACCAACCAAAAAGAAGTGATGGTAACATAGAGAAGAGGGTTACAATACAATATTTCTAGATGTCTACGACACTTCTCGGAATCAGTAGGAGGATTTTGGAGGTGAAAGAAAACTTGGAGATCATCTCAACCAACATCTTCACTTTAATAAGAGGGAAACTGGGACTTCCCTGGTGGCACGATGGTTAAGAATCTGCCTGCCAATGCAGGGGACACGGGTTTGAGCCCTGGTCCGGGAAGATCCCACGTGCCATGGAGCAACTCAGCCCGTGCGCCACAACTACTGAGCCTGTGCTCTAGAGCCCATGAGCCACAACTACAGAGCCCACATGCCACAACTATTGAAACCTGTGCACCTAGAGCCTGTGCTCCGCAACAAGAGAAGCTACTGCAATGAGAAGCCCGCGCACCGCAATGAAGAGTAGCCCCTGATCGCCACAACTAGAAAAAGCCTGCATGCAGCAACAAAGACCCAATGTAGCCAAAAACAAATTAGTTAATTAATTTAAATAAATAAAAATAAAAAGAGGGAAACCAGAACTTCCCTGGCGGTCCAGTGGTTAAGACTCCGCATTTCCAATGCAGGGGGCGTGGGTTTGATCCCTGGTTGGGGAATAAGATCCCACATGCCATGTGGCATGGCCAAAAGATTTAAAAATAATAATAATAAATTTTTTAAATAAATAAAAAGAAGGAAATCAAAGCAAGAAAGAAGATACTCAGCATATTAGTAGTAGAGACAAAATAAGAATCCAGTTCTTCTATTTTACTAAAAAGGCCACGTAAACAGATCCACTTCCTTTGTTTTTCAGAACCTTCCAAAAGGCAATTTGGCAATGAAATACACAATATTACAAATATACAATTTTTCACTAACATCCCCCTACAGATATGACTTTGAAATATGTACGATTTTCAACTGAAGCATATGTTCAATTCTTTCTCCAAATGTATATACTGTCCCAGAGGCACAGTTTGATTTGGTTTTAAGTGTGGAAATATGAAGAACTTAGGAATACAAAATGATAAACTCTCCCTTTGTTTTTTAATTATTCTTTAAAAGCAAACAAACCAACTAACAAACAAAAACAAGACGATATTGAGCTGAAGGTTGAAAGCACTTCTCTAAGATTCCTAATTTGTCTTAAATAATAGCAAAAGTTAACCAAGGAAAGGAGGGCAGTTAATGATGAAGCAGCACGTGCAAAAGCACTGAAACAAGACAGGTCACAATATATTCCAGAAATTATCAATTCTTCAGCTTAAACATGAAGTGTCAATGAGAGAAAAGTGAGCACTGAGGTCAGAAATGACAAAGCAGGGGCCAGACCTTTTCAAGGGGCTGGAGTTTGTTCTATAGCTTCCTGGTAAGCCACCGAAGGATCAATATGATCTGAATCTTCTTTAAGAAAGATCATTTGACATCAGTGCTAAGGGTATGTGGAAGAAAATGATCCTGGATACATAAAGATCTGTTGAAAAAAAATTGATCAACCAGGAGAGAAAAGAGAACACCTGGATAGCTAACAGATTTGGGTTATAAAGAAGAAAAACGTTATCTCCTGAAATTTAGGCTTGGAGTAGAGGATGAGAAATAGGCTTATGAGGTCATATATGAATTCAGTCTGGAATTCCCAAACTGCAGAAACAAATGCAAAACTGCTGTGAAGCAGCATAATCTAAGTGTAGGCTCTACAAGATCCCCTCAGATAAAGGCTTGTGAAAATGAGCTCATAGCCCCAAATTACAAACCATACAAAAAAATATTCCTTCAGAAGAGAAAATAAGCAGACACAAGGAACTTCAGGATTAGACATAAACCAGTAGATCCATAGAATAATTTGAGACTATAAAATAAATTTATTCATTAAAAATGTAAAATAAGAATCTAAAACCAAAAGAAAGAAACAAGATATTATTTTTTTCATGAAAGATTTTTTAAAGAAGCAAAGAGAATTTCTTGATTTTGAAAATATAGTTACTATAAGGAAAACATCAATAAATGAGCAAAACAGCAGACTGGAAACAAGTGAAGAGAGTAGAATGCAATGCAATGCAATATAGACCTCAGGAAATCCCCCAAAATGAATCATGAGTTGAAGAGAAAAATATAAAAGAAAAGCTAAGAGATATCAAGGATATAATAAAATGGTCTAACATAGGACTAGGACTTCTAAAATGGGTTAAAAGATATTGGAAGAGATGATGACTAAGAATTTTCCAGAATTCATAAAAGACATGAATTGTCAGGTTCAAGAATCACTAGAAGATCCAAGTAGAAAAAGTCAGAATAATTCCAGATCTAAACACATTGTAGTAAAACTATGGAGCACCATAAACACAAAACATATAAAGACAAAGAGGAGTTATTAGGGAGAAGTCAAAAAGCAAATTACTACAGAGGAACTACAAAAACCTGACAGCAAAATCCTCAACAACAGCTTTTTTTTTTTTTTTTTTTTTTTTTTTTTTTTGCGGTACGCGGGCCTCTCACTGTTGTGGCCTCTCCCGTTGCGGAGCACAGGCTCCGGAAGCGCAGGCTCAGCGGCCATGGCTCACGGGCCCAGCCGCTCCGTGGCATGTGGGATCTTCCCGGACCGGGGCACGAACCCGTGTCCCCTGCATCGGCAGGCGGACTCTCAACCACTACGCCACCAGGGAAGCCCTCAACAACAGCTTTTAAAAATGGAATAATACAGTCAGTGAACTGAGAGGAAATAACCGTTTATCTTGAATTGTATGGTCAAAAAAACTATTATTTAGAAATGAGAGTAAAATATAGACATTTTCAGACAAAGGCAAATGGAATTTACTACTCACAGAACATTGCTAAAAGAATACTAAAAAAATATACTTCAAGAAAACTTATACTGAACCCCGGAGGAAGGAATAGAACACAAGAAGCAATAGTGAGAAAATAAATTGGCAAATAACATGTATAAATCTAAATCATCACTAACTGCATCAGTAAAAATGACTCATAAGTACAAGGTGAAGCTAAAATCCTGGGCAGCAATTAGCACATAAACCGGGAGGCAGAGACAATCCAAGTTAACGTGTTCCACAGTTCTCATACATTTCAGAAGGGGGGTCAATATTATTTAATGTGAGACTTTATTAAATATCCACATTAAATATTTATTAGTGACTATTAAAAGAACATAGGTAAAACACAGTAGAAGGAAAAAGAACATTCAACAGGGAGCAAGAAAGAAAGAAAAAAGAAGTAGAGGGGGAAAAAAGAAACAAACTAAAAGCAGGGCAAATACAAAACAGAAAATAACATTTATCTTATTTAAATCCAAGCAGATCCCTAATCACAATAGATATAAATGGACTAGAAGAAAGTGAAAGATAAATTTTATTTAAGTAAAAAAAATCCAGCTATATGTTGGATTTTACATATGTTCAGGAGAGATACATGCAAAAACAAAAACAAAAAAAAAACCACTCAGAAACTCCGGAAATAAGTGGATGAAAAAAAGATATAACCAAAAAGAAAGCCAAAGTGGCTATAGTAATATGGAACCAAGTAGACTTCAATGAAAAAAAATTATTCCCTAATTATTACAAAATGACAAAAGGAAAACTTTACCCGGAAAATACTGTATTCTGAATTTGTAGATATATAATATCTTAACCTCGAAAGCCATGAAGCAAAAATTGATAGAATTACAAGAAATAAATTGACAAGTTCACAATTTAATGACAAATTTCAGCACATCTCTCTTAGTAACTAATAAAGAAGAGACCAAGTTTGTAGGGGCACATAAGATTTGAACAGCATAATTAACAAGTTTGATCTAATGAACATATACAGAGTCTGCATCCAAAAATTATTTTTCCAGCTCATATGAAGTATTTATAAAATTTGCCACATTTAACCATGAAAATTACAGCACAATAAAAAATCAGTAACAAAAATATAGCCAAACTCATAGGTTTAGAAATTTTTTAGCATATTAAATAATATGTGGATCAAAAGGAAATCATGATAGAAATTATAAAATATTTTAAACTAAATAATATTGAGAACATTATATATCAAAACTTTTGGAAAGCAGGTAAACCGATATTAGAGGAAATTTAGAGACTTAAATGTTTATATTAGAAATGAAGCAAAATGTAAACCAATATATAAGGAGTCGGATCAAAAATTTAGAAAAAGACCAGCAAAATACACAAAATTTTTTAAAGAAAAAGGAAAACACCTATAAAAACTAATAAAGCAAACAGAATTTTGGCATTTTGATTAATAAAATCAAAGAGACGTAAGTGAAAATACTAGTAATTTAAAGGGAAACAGAGAAACACAAGAGATTTTAAATGCTTAAGCAAATGCAATGAACAAATTTATTCCAATAAGTTTGAAAACCTAGACAAAAGAATACTTTCCTAGAAAGAGAAAACTTACTAAAGTTGACTCAGGAAGAAAGAACTTGAATGTATGTATGCAATTGGATTGAATGCAATTTGTAACTAGTTCCCAAAATACTTCAACCTAGTATTAAACAGGATTTCTTAACAAACCACCAAGTAACCAGTAATCCCATCTTACAGAAACCATTCCAGAGAACAGATGGAGAAAGTGGCAAATCAAATAATTTTAAGTAAAAATATAGTGGGATATTTTATGAAGCTTGACAAACTAAAATCCTAAAATACATCTGGAGGAATAAATGGCTACGTACATTGTAAGGAAGGTGAAGGGAAGATTTGCCTTACTGATATCAAGACTTAATATAAAGCTGTGTCAATTTTAAAAATTAGTGTTAGTGGCATCAGGATAAAGAAAGAGACCAAATGATCAGAATAGAGATCCTGGAACAGATCCATATGTTTGTGGAAACCTGGTGTAGGACAGAGTTGGCATTAAAAATGAGTGGAGGAGGTGACTTGTTCAAGATGGCAGAGTAGAAGGACGTGCACTCACTCCCTCTTGTGAGAGCACCAAAATCACAACTAATTGCTGAACAATCATTAATAGGAAGACACTGGAACTCACCAAAAAAGATACCCCACATTCAAAGACAAAGGAGAAGCCGAAGTGAGACAGTAGGAGGGGCTCAATCACAATAAAATCCCATAACTGCTGGGTGGGTGACTCACAAACTGGAGAACAATTATACCACAGAAGTCCACCCCCTGGAGTGAAGGTTCTGAGCCCAAGTGAGGCTTCCCAACCTGGGGGTCTGGCAATGGGAGGAGGAATTCCTAGAGAATTAGACTTTGAAGGCTAGTGGGATTTGACTGCAGGGCTTCGACAGGTCTGGGTGAAACAAAGACTTCACTCTTGGAGGACACACACAAAGTAGTGTGCGCATGAGGACCAAGGAGGAAGGAGCAGTGACCCCATAGGAGACTGAACCAGACCTACCTGCTAGTGTTGGAGGTCTCCTGCAGAGGTGGGGACAAGGACACTGGCAGCAGAAGTTCTGGAAAGTACTCCCTGGTGTGAGCCCTCCTGGAGTCTGCCATTAGCCCCACCAAAAGGCCTGTAGGCTCCAAGGCTTGGTTGCCTCAGGCTAAACAACCGACAGGGAGGGAACTCAGCCCCACCCATCAGCAGACAAGAGTATTAAAGTATTACTGAGCTTTGCCCACCAGAGAAACACCTAACAATACCCAAGACCAGTCCCTCCCATCAGGATGCCTGCACAAGCCTCTTAGAAAGCCTCATCCACCAGAGGGCACACAGCAAAAGCAAGAACTACAATCCTGCAGCCTGTGGAACGAAAACCACATTCACAGAAAGATAGACAAAATGAAAAGGCAGAGGACTATGTATCAGATGAAGGAACAAAATAAAACCCCAGAAAACAACTAAATGAAGTGGACATAGGCAACCTTCCAGAAAAAGAATTCAGAATAATGATAGTGAAGATGATCCAGGACCTCAGGAAGAGAATGGAGGCAAAGATCGAAAAGATGCAAGAAATGCTTGACGAACACCTAGAGGAATTAAAGAACAAACAAACAGAGATGAACAATACAATACTGAAATGAAAAATACACCAGAAGGAATCAATAGCAGAATAACTGAGGCAGAAGAACGGATAAGTGACCTGGAAGACAGAATGGTGGAATTCACTACTGTGGAACAGAATAAAGAAAAAAAGAATGAAAAGAAATGAAGACAGCCTAAGAGACCTCTGGGACAACATTAAACACAAAACTTTCACATTATAGGGGTGCCGGAAGGAGAAGAGAGAGAGAAAGGACCCAAGAAAATATATGAAGAGAATATATGAAGAAAATAGCCACCCAAGTCCAGGAAGCACAGAGAGCCCCAGGCAGGATAAATCCAAGGAGAAACACGTAAAGACACATAGTAATCAAATTGACAAAAATTAAAGACAAAGAAAAATTATTAAAAGCAACAAGGGAAAAATGACAAATAACATACACGGGAACTCCCATAAGGTTAACAGCTGATTTCTCAGCAGAAACTCTACAAGCCAGAAGGGAGTGGCACTACTATTTAAAGTGATGAAAGGGAAGAACCTACAAGCAAGATTACTCTACCCGGCAAGGATCTCATTCAGATTCAATGGAGAAATCAAAAGCTTTACAGACAAGAAAAGCTAAGAGAATTCAGCACCACCAAACCAGCTCTAAAACAAATGCTGAAAGAACTTCTCTAAATGGGAAACACAAGACAAGGAAAGGACCTACAAAAACAAACCTAAAACAATTAAGAAAATGGTAATAGAAACATACATATCGATAATTACCTTAAATGTGAATGGATTAAATGCTCCAAGAAAAAGACACAGGCTTGCTGAATGGATACGAAAACAAGACCCATATATACGCTGTCTACAAGAGACCCACTTCTGACATAGGGACATATACAGACTGAAAACGAGGGGATGGAAAAAGATATTCCATGCAAATGGAAATCAAAAGAAAGCTGGAGTAGCAGTACTCATATCAGATAAAATAGACTTTAAAATAAAGAACGTTAGACAAGGAAGGACACTACCTAATGATCAAAGGATCAATCCAAGAAGAAGATATAACAATTATAAATATATATGCACCCAACATAGGAGCACCACAACACATAAGGCAAATGCTAACAGCTATAAAAGAAGAAATTGACAGTAACACAATAATAGTGGGGGACTTTAACACCTCACTTACACGAATGGACAGATCATGCAGACAGAAAATTCATAAGGAAACATAAGCTTTAAATGACACAATAGACCAGATAGATTTAATTGATATTTATAGGACATTCCATCCATCCAAAAACAGCAGATTACACTTTCTTCTCAAGTGCACATGGAACATTCTCCAGGATTGATCACATCTTGGGTCACAAATCAAGCCTTGGTAAATTTAAGAAAATTGAAATCATATCAAGCACCTCCTCTGACCACAACACTATGAGATTAGAAATAAATTACAAGGAAAAGAACGTAAAAAACACAAACACATGGGGGCTAAACAATATGTTACTTGGTTACAAATAACCAAGAGATCACTGAAGAAATCAAAGAGGAAATCAAAAAATACCTAGAGGCAAATGACAATGAAAACATGATGATCCAAAACCTATGGGATTCAGCAAAAGCAGTTCTCAGAGGGAAGTTTATAGCAATACAGTCCTACCCAAGAAACAAGAAAAATATCAAATAAACAATCTAAACTTACACCTAAAGGAACTAGAGAAAGAAGAACAAACAAAACCCAAAGTTTACAGAAGGAAAGAAATCATAAAGATCACAGCAGAAATAAATGAAATAGAAACAAAGAAAACAACAGTGAACATCAATAAAACTAAAAGCTGGTCCTCTGAGAAGATAAATAAAATTGATAAACCCTTAGCAAGACTCATCAAGAAAAAGAGGGAGAGGACTCAAATCAATAAAATTAGAAATGAAAAAGGAGAAGTTACAACGGACACCACAGAAATACAAAGCATCATAAGAGACTACTACAAGCAACTCTATGCCAATAACATGGACAAACTGGAAGAAACTGACAAATTCTTAGAAAGGTATAACCTTCCAAGACTGAAACAGGAAAAAATAGAAAATATGAACAGACCAATCACAAGTAATGAAACTGTGACTAAAAATCTTCCAACAAACAAAAGTCCAAAAGATGGCTTCACAGGTGAATTCTATCAAACATTTAGAGAAGAGCTAACACCCATCTTTCTCAAACTCTTCCAAAACATTGCCGAGGAAGGAACACTCCCAAACTCATTCTACCAGGCCACCATCACCCTGATACCAAAACCAGACAAAGATATTACAAAAAAAGAAAATTACAGACCAATATCACTGAAGACTATAGATGAAAAATCCTCATCAAAATACTAGCAAACAGAATCCAACAACACATTAAAAGCATCATACACCATGATCAAGTGGGATTTATCCCAGGGATGCAAGGATTCTTCACTGTACAAAAATTAATCAATGTGATACACCATAGTAACAAACTGAAGAATAAAAACCATATGATCATCTCAATAGATGCAGAAAAAGCTTTTGACAAAATTCAACACCCATTTATGATAAAAATTCTGCAGAAAGTGGGCATAGAGGGAACCCACCTCAACATAATAAAGGCCATATATGACAAACCCACAGCAAACATCATTCTCAATGGTAAAAAACTGAAAGCATTTCCTCTAAGATCAGGAACAAAACAGGGGTGTCCACTCTTGCCACTATTATTCAACATAGTTTTGGAAGTCCCAGCCACAGCAATCAGAGAAGAAAAAGTAATAAAAGGAATAAAAATTGGAAAAGAAGAAGTAAAACTGTCACTGTTTGCAAATGACATGATACTATATACAGAGAATCCTAAAGATGCCACCAGAAAACTACTAGAGCTAATCAATGAATCTGCTAAAGTTGCAGGATACGAAATTAATGCACAGAAATCTCTTGCATTCCTATACACTAACAATGAAAGATCAGAAAGAGAAATTAAGGAAACACTCCCACTCATCATTGCAACAAAAAGAATAAAATACCCAGGAATAAACCTACCTAAGGAGGTAAAAGACCTGTATGCAGAAAACTATAAGACACTGATGAAAGAAATCAAAGATGACCAAAACAGATGGAGAAATATACTATGTTCTTGGATTAGAAGAATCAAATTGTGAAAATGACTGTACTACCACAAGCAACCCTCAGATTCAATGCAATCTCCATCAAATTACCAAAGGCATTTTTTACAGAACTAGAACAAAAAATCTTTTAAAAAAGTCTTTAAAAACTAGAACAAAAAATCTTAAAAATTTGTAAGGAGATGCAAAAGACCCCAAATAGCCAAAGCAATCTTGAGGGGAAAAAAAGGATCTGGAGGAATCAGACTCCCTGACTTCAGACTATACTACAAAGCTACAGTAATCAAGACAATATGGTACTGGCACAAAAACAGAAATATAGATGAATGGTACAGGATAGAAAGTCCAGAGGTAAACCCACGTGCCTATGGTCAACTAATCTATGACAAAGGAGGCAAGGATTTACAATGGAGAAAAGACAGCCTCTTTCTCTGCTGAGAAAACTGGACAGCTTCATGTAAAAGAATGAATTTAGAACACTCTCTAACACTATACACAAAAATAAACTCAAAGTGGATTGGAGACCTAATTGTAAGACCAGACACTATAAAACTCTTAGAGGAAAACATAGGAAGAACACTCTTTGACATAAATCACAGCAAGATCTTTTTTGACCCACCTCCTAGAGTAATGGAAATAAAGTCAAAAATAAAAAAATGGGACCTAATGAAACTTAAAATTTTTGCACACAATACAGCCACTATGGAGAACAGTATGGAGGTTCCTTTAAAAACTAAAAATAGAACTACCATATGCCCCAGCAATCCCACTACTGGGTATACCCTGAGAAAACCATAATTCAAAAAGAGTCATGTACCACAATGTTCATTGCAGCTCTATTTACAATAGCCAGGACATGGAAGCAACCTAAGAGTCCATAGACAGAGTAATGGATAAAGAAGATGTGGCATATATATACAATGGAGTATTACTCGGCCATAAAAAGAAACGAAATTGAGTTATTTGTAGTTAGGTGGACGGACCTAGAATCTGTCATACAGAGTGAAGTAAGTCAGAAAGAGAAAAACAAATATTGTATCTTAGCACATACATACAGAATCTAAAAAAAAAAAAAAAGGTTCTGAAGAACCTAGGGGCAGGACAGGAATAAAGACTCACACGTAGAAAATGGACTTGAGGACGTGGGGAGGGGGAAGGGTAAGATGGGACGAAGTGAGAGAATGGCATGGACATATATACACTACCACATGTAAAATAGATAGCTAGTGGGAAGCAGCCTCATAGCACAGGGAGATCAGCTCAATGCTTTGTGACCACCTAGAGGGGTGGGATAGGGAGGGTGGGAGGGAGATGCAATAGGGAGGAGATATGGGGATATATGTATATGTGTAGCTGATTCACTTTGTTATAAAGCAGAAACTAACACACCATTGTAAAGCAATTACACTCCAACAGAGATGTTTAAAAAAAAGAAAAAAGCTTTTGCACAGCAAAGGAAACTATAAACAAGAAGAAAAGACAACCCTCAGAATGGGAGAAAATATTTGCAAATGAAGCAATGGACAAAGATTAATCTCCAAAATATATAAACAGCTCATGCAGCTCAATATTAAAAAAACAAACAACCCAATCAACAAATGGGCAGAAGACTTAAACAGACATTTGTCCAACGAAGACATACAGATGGCCAAGAGGCACATGAAAAGATTCTCAACATCATTAATTATTAGAGAAATGCAAAACAAAACTACAGTGAGGTATCACCTCACACCAGTTAGAATGGGCATCATCAGAAAATCTACAAACAGCAAATGCTGGAGAGGGTGTGGAGAAAAGGGAACCCTCTTGCACTGTTGGTGGGAATGTAAAATGATAACAGCCACTATGGAGAACAGTATGGAGGTTCCTTAAAAAACTAAAAATAGAATTACCATATGACCCAGCAATCCCACTACTGGGCATATACCCAGAGAAAACCATAATTCAAAAAGACACATGCACCCTCCAGTGTTCATTGCAGCACTATTTACAATAGCCAGGTCATGGAAGCAACCTAAATGCCCATCGACAGATGAATGGATAAAGAAGATGTGGCACATATATACAATGGAATATTACTCAGCCATAAAAAGGAACGAAATTGGGTCATTTGTAGAGACGTGGATGGACCTAGAGACTGTCATACAGAGTGAAGTAAGTCAGAAAGAGAAAAACAAATGTCGTATATTAATGCACATATGTGGAATCTAAAAAAATGGTACAGATGAACTGGTTTGCCAGGCAGAAATAGAGACACAGATGTAGAGAACAAATGTATGGACACCAAGGAGGGTGGAAAGTTCGGGGGTGGGGGGATGAATTGGGAGATTGGGGTTGACATATATACGCTAATATGTATAAAATAGATAACTAAGAAGAACCTGCTGTATAAAAAAAAATAAATTAAATAAAAATTTTAAAAATGTAGATTAAAAAATAGTACAAATTAAAATTGGAAAAAATGGTAAAAAAATTAGTAAAGATGAATTGTGTAATAAATAAAGGCAAAATACTTAGCTATCCATAAAAAAGGAAAAAAATGGAGCCTCATGTAGTAACCAAAAAAAAAAAAAAAAAAAAAACAACCCAGAAACTCAATCATTACCATTAGGAGTGTGAAAGGTAAAATTCTAAGCTAGAATTAGCTGGCAAAGTTTAAAACACACATAAACCATTACCTGGCAATTTCCCTTCTAGGTATTTACCCTAGAAAAATTCTCATACCTGTGCATAAGGCAATCCAAAAGATATGTTCAGTACAGCGCAGTTTGTGATAGCAGAAAAAACCCAGGTCTTTCTAAGAAGAGGGACAAATTAGTCAGCTGTGGTGTAGTCACAGAATAGAATGGAATGTTATACTGCAGTTAAGATGATTAAAGCTGTTGAACATTTATCAGCATGGATCAGTCTCAAATACAAAATGTTAAGTGAAAGAAGCAAACTGAAAAATGACATGCACAGTATAATACCATTCCTGTACATTTTAAAACATAGTAAAAGATCATATGTAGCTTACGGTGGATATATTCAGTAAAAGTACAAAAATGAATATGGAAATACTTTACCCAAACTCCAGGATATCAGAGAAGTGGTCCTCTAACTATATCTCTAAATTTTTATTTCTTTTACAAAAGAGAGATCATTAGCAAATATGCAAAACATTAATATCTGAATATATGATATTTTTATCCTATTCTTTTTTCATATATTTGAAACATAATTAAAATAAAATTAATTATTAGGAGTATATAACATGAAAAAAGAAGACAGATATTTCCATTTAAAAGTCCTGCCCAGATCTAAAAAGCTCTCATCACAAGAAAAAAGTTTTTTGTAATTATGTGTGGTGATGAATATTAACTAAAAATGTGGTAATCATTTCATAATATACACATATATCAAATCCATGTTATACGTCAGTTATATATCAAGTTAAAAATAAAAATTATAATTCTGCTCACATGAGGGTTTCCTGGATCAGGCCTAGAGTCACTCCAGAGACAATTGCTGACCAAACTGATCCACCAGGGCAAGCGTCCTAACCAAAATACCTGGTGTTTCCTCCAGGTTTTGTGGATATGGACCAGGAATGATGCTAGAAAAAGCATCAAAGGTGGTGATTTCCAGACCAGGATTTCAAGTATCAGTAGTTAAGTAAATTTTATACATGTACACACACACACATGCACATAGACACACACATACCCACACAACTAACATCATTTCACAAAAGTAAAAGCATTATAAAAAAAATTTAAATAATCTCATAATAACCAAGTCTTTCAAATGAAATCAATTTATCTTTATGAATAGCCATATTTTTCTCATCTTTCTCATTTTGCCTCAGAATAATGAAAACTTTCCAATAGACTAAGAAAAGATCATAAGCCAATGTTTGGGGACTGCTTGTCTTGGGAACATACTTGGCATTCCGTTACCAGCTAGAGCCCAGATTACCAACAAAACTAGCATTACGATAAGACACTTATAGCGACCCCAGGGGGATTTCAGGAATTACATGATACATTTTGCTTTTCTTCATCAATTCTTCCAGTCTCACGTCTCAGTGAGAAACACTGGCTGTCCAAGACTAAATGTACAATATGCTATGAATCTCATGCTATTCATCTATTGTTAATTACAAAAAATTGTTTCTTTTGCTGGTTCAAGAAGTAATATAATCCCAAATGTTTTTGCTCTATCTTGCCTTGCTTATTTTTGTTTAAATCAGTAAAACATGCACAGAACATATTGAAATATTAGGAAAACACTTTTATTTGGGACTAGCATCCTTAAAAATAAACACTTTTTAATCTTTCCAAGTTTGGTACATTACTAATATTGTCTTCGATTCTGCCCAGCACAGACATGCAGACAGTTTCCTGAGGTCAGTGACATGACCCCACTAACTTTGAAGAATAGTTGGAAAGGAAGAGTTAATGCACAATGTTGAAAATAGATATGAGGCGACTTAGATTTTGCAGCCACATGGGAGGTAAGAGGGAATTAGCTCTTCATGAAAAGCAAAATACAGCTTAGTCAATCAATTCAGTGACAGCATCAGCGAAATCAACTGTGTGACAGGACAACCTGTTGGCTAAATAGGTCACTTTTCCATTCACTCCTGTGCCCAATTCCAAATCCATATAGGTTTAGCCAATCTCAGGACTTGTCAACCACAGAAGTTCATTATGGAATTTCTACTCGGGAATGACATATAAAAATCTTTGCCTTCAATGCATTTTCAATTTAGGTAGGAAATATAAAATAACTGCTTGTGATAAGCACAGAGAGACAAAATGACATAAAAGATCAAGTTAAATAGTTATTTAACACATATGTTTTTATTACTATGATTATATACTATGACCTACCTACAGTAATATTACTGGAGAAATAATAGTAACCACAGAAATTAATCCATATTTAGAAACATAAGCATATGTATTATATCTCTCTTTTCTTATTTAATAGAGTAGAAAGCTATAGTTAGAACAATGTGCAACCTTGCTGTTCAAGCATTGAAACTTATATGAATATCTGTTTAAGGCACTACTTTCTATAATTTTTCCCTTTGCCTCCAATTGCATGGTATGCCATGCAATTCATTCATTCATTCATTCATTCATTCAAAAAGATATTTGAGCATTTGCTGGGTACCAAGCACTGGGGCTCAAAACAGAGTTCACAGTTAAAAGTTAGAGTTTATTTGATCAAGTAGCATGCCTTATAAAACTTTATTCTAAATATCTGCGCAACACTATGTCCTTTTATTTTCCTTGTTGAACTTTCAGTTCTCACAAAACCTGAATGGTGTCTCTCCCTCCTCAGGCAGCACTGGAGCTCCCACCAGCAACAGAGCCAAGAGTGGCCTCCTCCACTTTGCAGCTCCCTCAGACTCTGATTGCACCCCACTCTGAGCAGTACAACCTACTCTTAAAAAAATGTGTCCTGGGTAAGCTCCTCAGATGGAAAATGATTTAATCTGTAGTAGCATTTGACTGTGCATATAATGCTTGGTGAAGCAGGAGCAGCCCTGGCATTTTATGAATACGGAAATGAGAGAACATGTTAAAGAAGGCTTGACAGTGAGAATGAAGGAATGAAGAGTCAACTTAAGCTGTTGAAAGCCTAACAAGATAAAGACAGGCAGGAAAGAATCTCCTTAAATGTGATGAAATAAGGCCTGAAGGGATGGAACGGTAGAGAGATTGACGAGTATACACTTTGAAACAGAAGATAAATGTGTTCAACCTGACAGTAACATGTGGTTAAATTAATCAAAGGGCCCATAGCCTTAAACGGTAGGAAAGAATACAGATTTATGCCACGATCATCTGTGATGGTAGGTGTGAAATTTCAAATAGATCAAAGAGGTGGAGCTTTTGAGACAAAACAGTTGTTAGGATTATACAGCATTCTCATAACATGTAAACATGACCACTGACCATGACACGATCTTCTCTGCTTTCCCTGTGGTTCATTTTCTCCACTTTAAAATGTAAAACAGGAGATTAAGAACAGTTCTTATTACCCAAAGGGAATACTTAATTTTAAGCGATTTTGTTCTTGTGATTTCTAATGATGAATTTTCGAGGGGGAACATTTTCAGAGAGTAAGCCTATTGTTCAAATTAACAAGTTGACAGTTTACACTGCACAGTTCTTCCTCTTGAGCTTCCAAAGGCATGATGCAGCCCCAGATACCAAGCCCACGCTTTGCCTGTCTTGATCCACGCTACTCTACCCTGCAGAACTGTTTCTCATAAAGTCAGATGCCACAAGTTCTGTTGAGCACACTATTAAAGCTGGGGACAGATAAAAGTATTTTCAAAACTTTCTCAAGGATAAGCACTAAAATAAATTAGCCCTTAGCTAACTAAAATGACCAGCTAATCAGAACACCGCACTGAATATACTCATCACCGAAGTTTTATTATATACCACTGAGATCTTCTTCTTTTCACCTACCTGCATTGACTAAGTGAGAGCATTAATCTTTAAGGCAGTTATTCTTCAAACGAAGATAGAGGATAGTGATGGATCCTAGAGCATCTGCATTTTGTAAAGACTCCCCGTGTGCTGATTCTGGTTCCCCTTACTACTCCAAACTTCCAACTGAGAATCACTGCCTTACTGGGAAGAAAGCTTTTTATGTATATTAAACTGCTCTACTTAGGGTGCCATTCACCTTCAACTTTCTCATTAAAAATAAATAATGATGAAAATATCAATAATGATGACAGAAGGAATGGAAGAGAGTCAATAAATGGCTGTAATGAGTATGAATCCTCTTTGCAACTCATATCTAGGTTAAATCCTTCCTGTTTAGTGTAGTCGCCTTTCTCCTTCTACGAGACAGATTTGGAAGACTTGGTCACCAGGCTTCTCTTAAAAGTCCTTCATACAGTTGAGGACGGTTATTAAGTCACCTCTAAACCTCAATACCAGTAATCCTAATTCCATTCATCTTTTTTCATCAGTGCTGTTTTCCAACCCGTTAATCATTTTCATTGCTCTCCCCTGGACCCTATCCAAATTTGCCACGTATCTTTAAGCTTCTGTGAATTATGTGACCAGCTTATAGCTTTGATAGGCCTGGATGGTGGAAAAGGTAGAATCTCATCACTACAGAATATAAATGTATATGGGGGGGGCCAGGGATGGAGGGGCAGATAGTTCAATTGTATGGTAAATTTCAACACAAATATGATGCTCACTTAAGTTTTTATGCCTTTGTG
This sequence comes from Delphinapterus leucas, assembly GCF_059928025.1. Classification (NCBI taxonomy): domain Eukaryota; kingdom Metazoa; phylum Chordata; class Mammalia; order Artiodactyla; family Monodontidae; genus Delphinapterus; species Delphinapterus leucas. The sequence goes on along the minus strand of NC_143132.1, from coordinate 96,750,655 downwards.
ATTATTTCTAAACATACTATAATACAGTAAAATATTCTAAGTCACAATTAGAGTCTGTATTTTATATGGATGCCTTTTTAGTGCAAACCAGTGTCTGGTTCCTTTAGGGAGTAGAAAGAAGGGACTACATTTTTCAAAAGGTTGGTTGTTTCTTGAGTGGAAATAGCTTTTTAATTGTAGAGAAGTGCTACTAGGAATCAAGTACCTATGAAAGACGGAGAAGCCAGGGTATGGCCACTGTATCACCAATATTCATTTTTTCCATGGCTTTTCCAAAAGAAGCTAAGCAGCCCCATCCTGACTATAGTGGTAGTTTGAATACTGTTTTCACGGTCGGAACTCTAAACCAATCATTAGCAGAATCTCTTCAGTTTCAAAGCCATTAGCCAGCTTGTACTCATGGGAAGCAGTATGGCACAGTGGCAGTGATTGGTGGCCAACCACTTAGAAGCTGGGAAATTTCAGCAAGGTGGGACTCCTCTTTAAGGCTCTGAGACAATAATAGGCCTACATCATAGAAGTGATGTGAGTATTTGGTGAGAACAGCACCTAGCACATAGTAAGCATAAACACACTATCAGAAAAGGAATTGACTACAGGTGCAAGTCATGAACATCAAAACCAAAGGGGGACACAAAAATCTGTTCCCTTGGATATGCGATTATTATGTGAGTGCCTCTTCAAACAAGATAAAGCACAGTGGTCATGGGAAAAGCAGAGAGCAAAGAAAATGCTGTCGTGGCCAATGGCCGAATATCTCGTGGATGAAAACACGTCGGGGATCTGCAGAGTCTAACAGGAGTCAATCGGAATTCAGCAGATAAGCAGTTGCCTCTACGCACCTTAAATATTCCCTTGAAGAGACAACACACCCATCTTTGGAAATATATTCCCATGTTAGAACCAGACGTGCATATGGAAATTATTATTATCCCTTGGCTGAGGGCTTCAGTTATAAAACATTTGTGGCGTTTGCAACCTAAAAGAGGGATTTTCTCAAATTTGCTAAAGCTGCCTCATTTTTTGTAGGATCACCATTAGCCATACCTCATTTGAGATCAAGTGAATTGTCAGATTAACGTGTTTTTGCAGGAAGGTGATCCTGTTACTTCCTTAAAGAGCATGTAGCTCTTCTGAGGGTTATCGGCAAGCTGCCACTCCAGCTTCTCATGCCAATGCCCTTCCTGACTGGTCATTTCCCCTCAGGCTGGAGATAACCCTGCAGTGACTCCAAATTCTTTCATTCAGTATCTGATTCCATCTCCATCATAAAGCCTCCCCCAGAACATGGCTGGACCTAAGTGTTTCCACGACTTGGTTCATTCCTAAAATCCCAATCTGACTTTTGGTTGAACTGCAGTGGAAAATCCAAATCATGTGACAGTCAGAAGGAAAATAATGGCTTTTTCTTGATTCCATTTTCTAAACATACAGTAATGAACAATAAATATTTACAGGCAACTGTGACGACAACTGAAAAGTTTTCTTGGGGACCCACATAAAATAGACTATATTCCCTAAAACACGACCAAGCATGCATAAGCTTTAAGAAAGATTTTGGCCCTCCACCCATTAAAACTATTACACAATTTCTCTCCTTTTCACTGCCACTGATCGCCCCCCAAAAAGAGTCTATGAATTCACATCACATTAAAATGGGCAGAACCTTTATTTCCTTGATCCCATGCAGTCTGATTTTGCAGCTCTTTCTCAGCAGCATTGCTCTCCCCATCCCCCAATTCATACCTTACTTCTCTGCCTCCATATTTCCCACATACAGTCAGCAACCAAGTCCTGCTGATTCTTCCCTTGCTAAGCTGTTCTTTCTACTCCTACTGCCACAACCTAGTCCATGTTCTTATTATTTACTTCCAATGTTTCTTTTGCAATAATAGCTCACTAACTAGTTCTCTAAATTTTCAGTGTTTCTCTGTTACAATTCATCTTGCATACCTTTGCCAAAGTAAACATCCTACAGCATAATTCTGATTGTATCTCTTCACATTTTAGACATTCCAATGGCTCCCCATTATGTCTAAATAAAGTTTAACTTCAACTCATATGAGGCCAATGTGTTTCTTGAGTGAATGAGTAGAAAAATTCCACATGCAAGCTTTAGCAACTAACTTGCTATTTACTGAATAAAGTCCAAAAGAGAGGTTTTGTTTTGTTTTGTTTTGTTCTGTTTTGTGTCTTAAGCCAAGGTTCCCCATATATTGTTTGTGGCCTCTGAAATGTTTGAATCACTACTGGTAAATCAGCTGATAAAGAAGAGTTACTATTTTATGTCTTCTGCTGTCTAGATTTTAAAAATCTCTTTCAGATTTCAACTGACTATGCCCTTTATTTCTATTACTTAAGATATTATAAACGTTTTCTCTATTGATTCTTCTTCAAGAATTGTTTAGTCTAAGGAAGTTTGAAGTTCAGGGTGCCAAAATATACAATTTGTCCCACTGATCCCAACTATTTCTTCTATTTCAGTTTAGTGTAATTTGAACATATCATATCCTGAATTAATAAAGAAGATTCAGTAAAAACATATTTTACCTTCATGGAAAATGTCTATCCAAAATAAAATTTATCTTTAAATCCCATGAAAGATAACAGACCAAGATGGCAGTGTAAACACATGCTAAAATTGTTCCTGTTCAAGTATGAGAAGTAATGGATAACTATTTTTGAACTATTTGAAAGCACAAACCTGTTCAAATGCAAGAAAGAAAGTTTTCCATGGCCCATTAAAAAAAAGGAAATCTACAACAATAAAGGGTCTTTGTCTGGGTTATGGCCAAAAATGAATTGTAAGGATTGTGCTTCAGCATTTAGGAAAGGGCCTGAACATGCTCCACACATGAACCAAGCACCCAATTGAAGCCAGAGTTATAACTGCATTCCCAGCCTTTGAACAGAGGGTAAAATCATTTTATTCACAGTATCACAAGACCTGGTTCAACTGAGGCAACTGTGAATTTCCATATAGCAAGGAATGTGTTGAAGAAAATTCCCACTCAGGATGAGCTCTTAAAAACTAAATTCTCAAGAGAAAATCAGCACCGAAAGAGACAATAAGCTCAATAGAAGGGACAACTTACACAAGTAAATAGAAATAAATAAGCAATGCGAAAAGAACTTTTAAATAACGATGCTTAAAATTCTCAAAGAGGAAAATGAGGATTAACATCAATGAAACAAAAGTAGGGAATGAAACAGAACAATAGCTATGAAAAACTATTCTCAACTGGAAATCTTGGAATGGAAAATATGAAATAAAAAGTCCAATATATAGGCTAAAATGTAAACTAGATAAAGCTGAAGAGAAAATTAGTGAACCCCATTATGAAACTGAATAAATCTCACAGGCTGTAAAGAGATAGAGAATGAACTAAAAAGAAGTTAATAGGTATGAGAATATATATATGAATATATACACAAATATATATATGAATATATATACATTTAAACATATATTTACGTATATATGTATATATACCAGAAAAAAGAGAACAGAAGAGAGGCAATATCTGAAGAGATAATGGCTGAAATTTTTCCAGAATCAAAAAAAGACATAAACACTTGAAAGAGTCACAAACAGTATCAAAAAAGAAAAATCCAAACCCAAAGACATTGTAGTGAAACTTCAAAAGATCAATGATAAAGAGAAAAATCTTACAAGTTTTCAGAGAGGAAAAGACAGATTACCCAAAAAAGAGAATAATCAGGATGACAGAATTGTCTTCTCAACAACCAGAGCTGCTAAAAGAGAACAGAGAAGCATTTTCAAAGTATCGAGACAAAATAACTGAACCAGGATTCCATATTCAGTCAAACCAACTTTCAAGGGAGAGGGCAAGAAAAAGATATTCCCAGACATACCAGAACTAAAATAGTTAACTATTCATGAATTATTGCTGAAAGAAGTATTAAATTACATACTTGAACCTAGGGAGGGGAAAAAGGAAAGAATGAGATGCAAAAAACAGTAGTGAGCAAATAAGTCAGCAAGACATGCTGATACATCTTAAAAAAAAAAAAAAACTACAACTAACTTTCTAGAAAATAATAACAAGAGAGCTGCAGGTTGATGGCTAGGCCATGAGAGAGGTCAGAAGGATGTTCTAAAAAGTACAAAAGTCCTTATCTTTCATGGGAGGATGTTAGCAATACTAAATAGAGACTTCTTTAGAAAAATAAAAAATTATAATGTGTGTTAAGTATAGCATAGCCAGTAGAGGAAAAACAGGAATAAAAATACAGGTTTTCTAAGGTTCTCTCCCCGATCTTCTAGGGCCATTTACTATGGAGACAAAACATCTTAAAACTACAGACTTGACTTTACTGTCAGTAAAGGGAACAGTGTAAAATTTTGAAATCAGACAGCACTGTAATCAATCATTTACAGTTTATAGTTTTTAAAATAATATTTAATAATTTGACAATAGATTAAGGACATGAGGCTTAAAATAACTAAATAAAAATATTAGGAAAAACTACTTATTAGATCACAAAGCTTACCAATGGAAACTGTTAGAAGACATATCTGAAAGTAAAATAAAACTAGATAAAGGACCACACAATAAAAGTCAATGACACTGTCACTGACAGCGTCACTGACACTGGCTGTGTATTCCATGATAGCAGTGAATTAGGCAATATAATAGGTTCACATTCCTCTATCTTCTCTAAGTTTGATGAGTATTTTCTAATCGTCCTTTTAAAAATGTCAACAAGTTGTTAATTATTCAGCTTCTGAATAATGTACACAGATGAGAGCTGTTCATGTCTAAACCGATAGACAAAACTATATTTTAAAAGTATAGTGGTGGCGCAGTGGTTGAGAGTCCACCTGCCGATGCAGGGGACACGGGTTCGTGCCCCGGTCCGGGAAGATCCCACATGCCGCGGAGCGGCTGTGCCCGTGAGCCACGGCCGCTGAGCCTGCGCGTCCGGAGCCTGTTGCTCCGCAACGGGAGAGGCCACAACAGTGAGAGGCCCGCGTACCGCAAAAAAAAAAAAAAAAAAAAGTAAATACATATAGAGAAAAAACTCAATTCAAAATTAGAATTTTGAATAATTCAAAATAAAAATGGTATTTGCTTCTGAATGACATGATAGTGGATGACATTTTCTTTTCCAAACTTTCTAATACTCCCTATAATCAACATGTATTATTTTATATTGCTTTATCATCAGGCAAAATAAATGTTTTAAAATTATAAACTTTCCACATGAATCCATCTTTATAAGGATTCAATTGTTAAGCATTATATAATTTTAAAGAAAGCTTCTAAAACCCTATGTAATTCATCCAATATACAAGTAGTTTTAATTGTGTAGATATTAGGTTTAATTATTCACCTAACCAAAAGTCAACATGTAGCATAATGTGAGATTGTATAACATGTTGCTTATAAAAAACAGGGCTAAATCTGATTATATAAACTAATCTCTTCCATTCACACATAAAACATTTGATAAAATAATAAAGGCCCAAAGGGACTAAAGAAAAGTTCTAATAGTCCAAGGAAAATCAATTTATTCTTCATTGAAACAAAAATTAAGTTAAATTTGGTCATTTTCCAGACTTTTATAAAATCAATGAATTTGTCCATGGAATCTTCAGGAGTATAATTTACTTCTCTTTCTGTTAAGGCCTATATTAAAGTACCTACACAATTAGGCCCCTCCTGATTCCATAAAAACACTCATTCAGAAGTGTTATTCTCAAATTTCCAATAATAACTGAGTAATCTGGAGGTTTGCTTAAAGTTTGAATATGCATGCCTGGGTTGAGTCAAGCATATTAATCATTCCATTCTACGTGACTCTGTATAATGTAATGAGCATTAACAGACTTCCGATTTCCTGTATCTCATTTTTATTTTATTATACCACAAGGGCTAAAGACCAGAAAAGAGACGTCTAATTTTTAAAAAAAATATTGGAAAACATTGCTATTGAATTTCCTAATAAAATTACTAAAAGCATTTACACGCAAATTATAGTGATGATCTACTTAATATTTTTATCCTCACTAATTAAAAAAAAGAAAGAAAGAAAAGTCTCTTATTAAAGGCCATGTTTTTACCCAGCTTTGGAATACTCATTTGGACCCTGCAAATAAAAACTTTAAGTGCCATTTCTACAAATTCCTATTACGTTTCTGGTTCAAGAAGCAAGTCTATTGTTAACAAGATGAAAACATTCCCACTTATGCCACTGGCAAGATTTTTAATGACCAGACTGGTCATTTACCTACTTTCATTGTTTAAAATCTAACAAAGGATTTACTCATTTTTGATGGATACCTTAGAACTCATTAGGGTTAGCTGGAGTTTCTCTGATCCTCAAAGAGACAAGGAATTCAGGATTTTAATTAGAAAGACTGGTTTTCATGACTATACTCAAACTTTTATTTTTTAATGTAAAATTATGTTTAAGGATATCATGCTATTCAGAAGTAACTAAATAGTATGATTGCTGGGTCAGCCACTTACAAATTCAAGGTCTGTATCACTAATATAATATCACTACCCAATAACAATATTTCTACCGGGTGCATTAGACTTTACTAAGCATTACCACATATGTCACATAATGTAACATTCGCAAATTGTAGGAAAAGCAGCATCATTTATGATCCTCAGTTGACATCTGTTGTTTTCTTACAACCCAGGGCCTACTTCTCTTTCCTATAGTGCTCTGATTTCCTTCTGAGGATTTACCTTTTACCCATTGGACAGACATGGAACCGGACTCAGAAGCCCATTCCCTTCCTAGAAGTTGGCATGTTAACCAAGTTAGGCCAAACTTTGGGGTCCCTCCTGTGAATCTGAGTCTTGAGCAGAGGAACAAAGGCAGATAACCCTGTTGCTTCCAACCAGAGAACCCTGAAATACCCTTTTACACATGAAGCATTTGAAATGCAGAAATGTTAAGTGATTTTCCCAGGTTGTTCAATAAGCAAGAGAGTGGTGACCTCACGACTCCTAATCCAGTGTTCTTTGCACTCGCCACAAAGATGAAGATGATATACAACACTTCCTTTATTGAAGTATAATTGAGTTATAATATTATATTATCAATAGTTTTAGGTGTACAGCAGTTATTCAGTATTTTTACAGATTACTCCATAAAAGTTATTACAAGATAATTGCTATAATTTCCTGTGTTATACAGTATATCCTTGTTGCCTATCCATTTTATAGAGTAGTTTGTATCTCTTAATCTCATACCCCTATCTTGCCCCTCCCTCCTTCCCTCTTTCCACTGGTAACCATTAGTTTATTTTCTACATCTGTGAGTCTGTTTCAGTTTTGCTATATACCTTCATTTGTTTTATTTTTTAGATTCCACACACAAGTGATATCATATAGTATTTGTTTTTCTATGTCTGACATTTCACTAAGCATAATATTCTCCAGGTCCATCCACGTTGCTGCAAATGGCAGAATTTCATTCTTTTTACGGCTAAGTAATATTCCATTGTACATAAACCACATCTTCTTTATCCATTCATCTGTTGATGGGCACTTGGGTCACTTATGTATCTTGACTATTGTAAATAGTGCTACTTATGAACACATTGATGAGAGCTTTTATCATGAATAACTGTTGACTTTTGTCAAATACTTTTTCAGCATCTATTGAGATTATCACGTGATTTTTTATTCTTCCTTTTGTTAACATGATGTATCACATTGATTGATTTGCAAATATTGAACCATTCTTGCAACCCTGGAATACATCCAACTTGATCATGGGGTATGATCCTTTTTATATATTGTTGCATTCAGCTTGTTGATATTTTGTTGAGGATTTTTGCATCTATATTCATCAGGGATATTGACTTGTAATTTTCTTTTTTTTTTTTTTTGTAGTGTTTTTGTCTGGTTTTGGTATCAAGTAATGGACACCTCTTAAAATGAATCTGAGAGTGTTCCATCCCGTTAAATTTTATAGGTATTAACTCTTTATATGTTTGGTAGAATTTCCCTGTGAAGCTGTCTAGTCCTGGACTTTTGCTGGTAGTTTTTTATTATTATTCTTATAAATTCAATTTCACTTCTAGAGATCAGTCTGTTCAAATTGTCTGTTTCTCCTTGATTCAGACTTGGCTGCTGTATGTTTCTAGAAATTTTTCCATTTCTTCTACATTGTCCTGTTTGTTGGCACATAACTGTTCATAGTATTCTCTTATGATTGTATCTCTGTGGTGTCAGTTATTTCTCCTCTTTCAATTCTTATTTTGTTTATTTAGGTCCTCTCTCTTTTCTTCTAGGTGAGCCTGGCTAAAGGTTTATCAATTTTATCTTTAAAAAAAAATATCTCTTGGTTTCATTGATCTTTCCTATTGTTTTTTTAATCTCTGTCTTATTTCTTTCCTCTCAGATCTTTATTATTTCCTTCCTTTGGCTGAATTTAGGATTTGTTTATTCTTCTTTTTCTAATTCCTTTGGGTGGTAGGTTAGGTGGTTTATTTGAGATCTTTCTCATTTCTTGAGGAAGACCTGTATCTCTATGAACCTCCCTCTTAGAATAGCTTTTGCTGCATCCTATAGATTTTTCAAGTGTGTTTCCATTTTCATTTGTCTCAAGGTATTTTCTGATTCCCTCTTTGATTTCCTCTTTGACCCATTGGTCAATGAAATGGTCAACTGACCCATTTTTTAGTAGCATGTTGTTTCATCTCCACACGTTTGTTCTTTTTCCATTTTTCTTTCCGTAATTGATTTCTAGTTTCATACCATTGTGGTCAGAAAAAATGCTTGATATAATTTCTATCCTCTTAAATTTCTTGAGACTTGTTTTGTGACCTAGCACGTGATTTATCCTGGAGAACGTTCAATATGCATTTGAAAAGAAAGTGTATTCTATTGTTTTTGGATTTAATGCTGTAGATATCTATTAAGACCATCTGGTCTACTGTGTCATTTAAAACCACAGTTGCCTTATTGATATTCTGTCTGCATGATCTGCTTAGTGATGTACGTGGGGTGTTACGGTCCCCTACTCTTATTGTATTATTGTCAATTTCTCCCTTTATGTCTGTTAGTATTTGCTTTGTATATTTAGCTGTTCCTGTATTGGGTACATATATGTTAAGAAGTGTAATATCCTCTTGTTGTATTGATCCTTTTGTCATATAATGCCTTTCTTTGTTATTTGTTATAGCCTTTGTTTTAAAGTCTATTTTGTCTGAAAAGTATACAAATATTGCTACCCCTGCTTTCTTGTCATTTCTGTTTGCATGAAATACCTTTTTCCATCCCCTCACTTTCAGTCTGTGTGCGTCTTTGTTCTGAAATGAATCTCTTCTTCTCCTTCTCCTCCTCCTCCTCTTCCTTCTTCTTCTTCTTCTTTCTTCCTGTGTGGTTTGATGGTTTTCTTTAGTAGTATGCTTATGTTCCTTTCTTTTTATTTTTGTGTATCTATTGTAGGTTTTTGATAAGTGGTTACCATGGGGTTCAGATACTTTGATCTATAACTACATCTACTTGTTTTAAACTGGTAGTCATTTAAGTTCAAATGCTAAAAGATATACATTTTTTACTCTCCACTCCCACATTTTGTGTTTTTCATGTCATATTCTACATCTTCATGTTTATCCCTGTTTATTGTAGTTATAGTTGCTTTTATAATTTTGTGTCTTTTAACCTTTGTACTGGCTTATTTCAGTGGTTGATCCTCAGTTCTTACTGTATATTTGCCTTTCCTAGAAATTCCTACTTCCTTTCCACTTAGAGAAGACCCTTCAACACTTCTTTTAGGGTAGATTTACAATTGATTAACTCTTGTAGTTTTTGCTTGTCCAAGAAGCTCTTTATCTCTCTTTCAATTCTAAATGATAATCTTGCTGGGTAGAGTACCCTAGTTTGCAGATTTTGCCCTTTCAGCACATTGAATATAACATACCACTTCCTTTTGGCCTGCAAAGTTTCTGCAGAGAAATCAGCTGATAGCCTTATGGAGATTCACTTGTATATGACTGTTCTTCTCTTGCTGCCTTTAGAATTCTCTGTTTATCTTTACCTTTTGCCATTTTAATTATGATATGTCTTGGTGTGGGTCTGTTTGTGTTCATCTTGTTTGGGACCCTCTATGCTTCCTGTGCTTAGATATCTATTTCCATCTTCAGATTTGGAGAGTCTTCAGCCATAATTTCCTCAAATACATTTTCGAAACCTTCTCGCTCTTCTCCTTCTAGGACCCCTATAATGCAAAGGTTGGTACACTTAAAGTTATCCCTGAGATATCTTAGACTGTTTTCATTTTTGTAATTTGTTTTCCCTTTTGCTGTTCTGATTGGGTGATTTCCATTATTCTATCTTCCAGACCACTTATGCCTTCTTTTGTATCACTTAGTCTGCAATTCATTCCTTCTAGTGTGTTTTTATTTCAGCTATTGAATTCTTCATTTCTGATTGTGTCTTTTTTATATTTTCTAGTTCCTTGTTAAAATTTTCACTCTGTACGTGTGTTCTTTTCCTTAATTCAGTTAAGATTTTTATCACTAGTGCTTTGAACTCTTTATCTGGTAAATTGTTTATTTCTGTTTCATTATTTATTTTTTCAGAGGTTCTCTCTTGCTCTTTCAAGTGAGAGCAGTTTCTTTTTTCATTTTGCTTAACTTTCTCTTCTTCTACGAATTTAAGTGAAACAGTTACCTATTGTGGTTTTAAAGGCATATTCTTACATGGGAGTGTCCCTATACAGACATTACCCAATCCCTTTGATGGGAGAGCTAGATTTGAGATGGACACAAGTCACATCTTTCCTCAGGGTGTGCTGGCAGCTATCACCTTGGTAGGGGGTGGGGCTGGAGATGGAGGGGGCTAGAGTGCTCGCTCTACTTGGGCAGGGACACACACCTCAGCTGAGGCTGTTGCAGGAAACCCAGTAGCCTCTAGAGCAGTCCTTTCTCTACCCTGCCTCCAGAGCAAGCCAGCTCCCCATGAGGGGAGTACAGGCTTCCCACAGCCCTCCGGTTAGTCCCAGTGGTCCTTTAACCGGCCAGTGGTTCTCATCTCCCCCAGATAGGACCCCAGGACTGGGACACCCAATCTGTGGCTCTCATCCTTCACTCCCCAGGGTGGATGTCCACTCATATATTCTCCTCTTTCCTCTGAATCCCCTCCCAGGAGCATAGGTTCTGACTGGATTGCTTTTCTTCCCTTCCTACCCAATTACTTTGTATCTTTCTTATAGTCTTGGTTGTACAGGAGTCTTTCTGCCAGTTTCCAGTTAGTTTTCAGTGAGAATTGTTCCACATGTAGATTATTTTTTATGTGTTTATGAGGGGAGGCGAGCTCCATGTCCTCTTACTCTGCCACCTTGGTCAGTCTCCCATACAACACTTCTTTTAAATGGAGTTTCATTTTCCAATGGCTAAATTGCTTTAAAGTTTAAAAATCACTACAGGAATAACTTTAAAGCAAAGGATAATCTAATTTTGGATGGCCATAAGCATCTTCATAGAACTTTTAGAGAAACGCCATCTATTTCCTTCAGTAATACTTCCAGATTTTTATAAGGAAAACCTTATATTGTACCTTGTACTTCAATATTGGGTTATAATGCCTACTACTCACTGACTTTTCCAACTACTTCTTTTCTGGATTCAAACATCATATTAAAAAAAGCAAAAAGATACAGCAAATTAAGTGAATCAAGAACTCTAACAGTGGTAATGGCTAGCATTTTTTGAGTGCCTACCATGTGTCAGGAAATTTATTGGCCACTTTATATATATTAAATGCTATTAAATCCTCACAACAGCATTGCAGGGTCAGTACCAATATCTCAGTTTAAAATGAGTGAACTGAGACTTAGAGATGTTAATAACTTGCCCGAGTTCATATAACTGAATAATGATAAAACTACAATCTGAAGCCCAAATTACTTCCATGAATACCATATATCCTCTGAGAAACACTGAAATGAGACATTAGGATATAGTCTTACCCCTTCAAAGGCTTAGACAAAGAGAAGGTTGGTAATATCATAGACTCTGTGATAACTAGCACTGCATAAATCATAATCAATAGAAACACTAAATCTATACTCAGAATTTGGAAAATCACAAGATATCTATGTTAAATAGATAATCTGAATACTGTGATAATTGAAAAGACAACATTTACACCCATTTGATATCAGAAAAGGCTTACATTTTGAAAAAGTCTAGAAATCTTGCTTTCAGGTTTACAAGGGAAAAGGGTCCTTCACTTTCTCTCCTAGATTTCTTTGCCTTCCTACTACATTTCTCTCCAAAAAGTTTAGCTTATATCAATCAAAATTTCCCTTTTAACAGATGTGCATCTCAAACTCAATATCCCACCCTTCACAATTACTGCATAACCCAATTGTGAAGGCAAAATGATTGTTACGTGGAATATGTCTTTAAAACCTTTAGCAGTTAAGAAAAAAGAGATACACCTAGGCTTATTTTTTCCATCTGGATCCAAAACTTTTCATGGGCAAACTATATGGTATTTGTATTGGCAAGGAGAAGTGTGTGATTTCAAAACACCATCTAGTAGTGCTGTAATGTAGGCCACAGTGCTAATGAGGCATGGTGGTGAATATCGTTCTTGTAATAGTATCAATTGTTTCAATATGTAAAAGTCTGTTTAAAGCTATGCATTGAACCTCTCCTCATGTCTAGTCATCCTAAAATTGAATCCTACAAGTTACTAACAGACTTAAGCTTACAACCATCTCTGAAAATAGATCAAAAGGCACACCCTGCTCAAGATGGTTCAATAATGTCCTTTTCTGGGAAAAAGTGAGAGCAGTTCTCAAAAAAAAACACTTTTTTAATTGACTGATTGCACAACCTAATGGTGGGATTGTCCAGACTTGGTGTTTGGTGGGGGAAGATTCAACCATGCTTGATTACCCTCACTTCATCTGGAGCTCTGTCCCCATGAGGATACTAAAATCAAACAACCAAGAATTGTATCAGTAAAGTGCTTAATGAAGATGTCCTACAGTGGAGTTTAAACAAATATGAATGTACTTATTTTTCCTATTTGATTAATTGCTATCTTCCTCCTAAAGAAAAAGCTTTTCAGAAAGATTAGGTCGTGGCTATTACATGCACATACTATAATTCATATAACACCATTGAAAAGAGCTCAGAAGCCAGATTCCACACTCACAAACTCAAATTTCTTTCATCACTTTTTTCAGTCCATCCCCAACAAAATGTTTCCCATCACCAACCAGCCTGGCTGCCTAAATAAGATCTGTAGGATCCTATCAGTGATGGTGATGGTGATGGCAAGTGAATGATGAGGCAAACATTTGTCAGTTCTGCCTCTTAAGGTTTGGAGTGATCTTGTGTATCCAGAAATCAAGGGTTTCATGCTATTAATATTTATATTGTCTAAAGGAATGCCCCCGTATAGTGATTTGTGGCCACAAAACTGCCATAACTACCACACTCTCAACAGGAGCATATAACAAAGACATGGAAGAATAGCTGGCCGACTGCACCTGCATTTCTGCATCTGCAACTAACAACTGGTCCAAATGGGAGGCCACACCCATAAGGTAGAGGTGTGGGGAGAAACTGGCCGACTGCTGAGCGTGCTGTAATATAGTTGAACCCCCTCTATGCTGTTAAATGAAAAGCAGAGATCAGACACAGGAAAGCAAAAATGTCCAACTTCTTCTATTAACAACCTCAGGGTTTATACCAGATCTGGCAATAAATTATCAAGTAAGATAAGATTCTATTGTATCCAAGGATAAGATACCCTGAGATTCTCAAAGAAGTTAAAACAAATTTAAATAAAGTCAAAATCCTTCCCTAATTCTAGAGCAACTATTTTTCTTTTTGCCAATGTGGAATATTTCATGCCCTTATCAAAGGCATACCAGAGCATCACATGATCTAATTCCATTTTTCCGTGTTTTACAACATGGTCACCTTTTGCTGGAGGAGAGGAGGGAAGGAAGTCCATGACGCTCTCTGGAGGCTCCACGGCAGCCTGTTTTTGCTCTTCATCAAAACCTTCTGAAAACAAGGGTTCTTTCCCCTCTTTATCATGAAGGTAGAACTTCGGTTCTTGAAAGCCTCTTGCTGCTTTCTTTCCCGGCATTTCTCGCCTCCCATCAGTCACAGGACAGACTGCCTCCACAAGCCATCATTAACCTGCCAATTCTGCCTCCAAACAAGGAGGACAAGAGCTCACTAATTTGAAGATCAAAAAGCCACTTGTCCATTATATAATTGGAATGAAAGGCAAAATGTTGCCGTTCTGAAGAGCCCAGTAATTACTAGCTGTTAATTGCTCTCTCGTGGTGGCTCACTTGTAATTAAAAAGAACAGCTCGTTGCAGGCCGATAAGCAATGGTGGAGACCAGCGGTTTAATCAACAAAGCAGAAAAATTTGTTTCTGCCGCGGCCAACAACAGCTTGAGAAATCTTCAGATGTCCAATTGAGATTAAAAACTGTCATTTAGTGCAGTCAGATTTTATTTTAACCAAGGAAATGACTATTTGAAGTCTTCCAACATGAGTGTCTCTGCCACATCCCCGCTGGTGCCGTGGGGACTAATCACGGGCTGGGGTTGTGATCACTCAAGTAAAGAAATGTAGCGACTTTCCTCTTGACTTCATCATTCTTGGGTAATTGGCCTGTCTGAGGTGAGTACTCTTTTTTTTTTTTCTTTTTAAAGAAAGCGCTTTAAAGTATGGAAGGCCCACAGACTGTGCATTTAATTACTGTTCATATTTCATGCAGTCAAACTGAATTTCATTTAAAAAGAAAATGATTTACCCATCTTAAAAAAGCCTTATATGCTCTGCTCTGCCTTTTTCTTTCAGGGGTTATATATTTACATGCCCCCCAAAAATGTATTTAGGGCATCAAAGTTAATTCTGTAAGCTGCTTCTCTGTCATTTCCTCTTTCATCTAATAGCCACAAATGACAGCTATCCTTAGGAGGGGTGGCTGGATACTCCTTGGAAAAATAATACTACATTTAGTTAAGAAGGTTCCCGGGTTAAGTGGGATTACTTGGTCCCAGTTTGGCTCGCATTTCTCCGATTGTGAACGGTGTGCGTGCCCGCCCCCATGCCTCTTTTCTTCTCCTCCTTCTTCCAGGTTGTGGTAGTTGGAAAGCCATTTGTTTTTAAAATTTGCATGTGCTTCCACTTAACTGTTCCTCATATGGGTCTCAAGCTATGTTTAAGTCTAGTCTTTCATCAGGGAGGAAATAACTGCTGTCTTCACTAATCAAAAGAAACGCATCTCTTTGTTGTCTGGATTATATTAAAAATGGGCCTCAATCACAATGCCAGTGATACAAACTCTTGGTCAAATATCTACCATACAAATTGTGTAAGCGTTGGCACTAGTCATCCTGTACAAAATGGTTTATCACTCCAGTTCAAATGGTGCTTCTGAAAAGATCTGTCCCCTTGCCAGCCACTAAAGCAAACTTCTCTTTCTCCTACACTAACGATAGTCTTAAGATATAGCCTACAAGTAAATGAGTAAGTTAATTCAGGGTAATGAAAAATTAACCTACTGTTAGCTTAATTTGATAGTCCCTATCCTCTCTTTGAAAACACTGCTGACGTCAGGCTGAAGGAGACTGGTACCCCCTACTTTACTCCATGCCAATCTCCTTAAAGTTATACAGGCCTCCCTCCTACTAGGGAACTCATCAGTTGAGTTCTAAGCTAACTTTCCTGCATTAAGATGTCTGCTTTCAGGAAGAAGAAGGAAGAAAGGAAAAGAGAAGCTTTACCGGGTTTTCTTTTACCCTTCTTTTCATTTATATCTGAGAACCAATGGCCTACCATTATGGAAAGGGTAGAGTCCAATCTTAGTTTAAATCCCAACTTTATTGTTTCTTAATGAGTAACCATGAGAAAGTTATTTGGCCTCCTAAATGTCAGTTGAATCCATGGAGAAAATAACTTTTAATGGACTGTTGCCAAAATTAAATGAAAGAATATTTTGAACATAATAGGTATTTGGTAAATGATAGCTGTTCCTAAGGAATGTTGGATACTAGTAATATGATATGCATGCAATTCAAGAAGGGTCCCTCCCCATGGAGTCCTCTGTATACTTTCAAATATGGCAGGAGGACCTGGAAAAGAGAACCCCAGAAGTGTTTTGTTGAGTATTCCCCATTTTCTCCCACTGCTACACTTCATCACTGTGTACATGCCATCAATTACTTCAACTACAGTAAAATCTGGCATGAGGGTGGGGTAGGACACAGTGAATCAATGAATGACCCAAAGAGGAATTTGATAGTAGATTCACTTTCATAAAAAGGTGGGAGGGCAAAAACGAAGACAGAGAATTATTTTCTGAAGTTTAAGTTTCTGAAAAATTTCCTCAGGATGCTAATGAGCAAAAGAAGAGCGCACAAACACACACACACCCACACACACCCACACCCACACACACATCTCTCCTCACAACCCTTACCACACCTATCCATCCTATAAATAAGTTTAGTGCCTTATGTACAATAAACCTGAGAGGAAACCATTCATATGAGCAGCACCATCTTCTAATTTAAGAAAGCCGTGCAACTGGAAAAATAATGAAATCAAATTATTTTTTTCCTAAAATATATATTCAAAAGTTGTGGCCTCTTTGATGTAACATTCCTTTCTGGCCTTTATTCTACTAGGACCTATTGTGTGGTCTTTTATGTCTCATTGATAATTAGGAAGCTTTTAAACCTATTACTGAAGTCAACGAAAAATTCAATGCCTTAGGTGAAGAATCTTAGTCTTATTTTTAGTTGCAAACTAAACTTGGACCTATAGTGATCCTTCCTGTATACAACCATGGAAACATCAAGTGACAGAGCTGAAAGAGATTTAGAAGAGTCTTTTGCAAATATAGTCCTTTAAAAGTTACAAAATAAGTACAAATAGTCACTAAGTTCTACACTTAGATAAACCTCAAAGAGAACAACTACTAATATGCCTCAGGGCTTCATCTTCCCCCAAAGGCTGAGTAGCAAAGGGTCACGGATATAAGAATAGAGCTTGGTATTAGAAAGTGAATGGTCCGCTTGTCAGGAGTAGGCTCTACTACCAGCCCTGGCTTGACCCTGTGGATCCTCTCACCTCCCTGATGTGATAATTGAAGCAGAGAAGCCCTGAAGGCCCATCCAGCTTAAAGAGTCTATTTTTCTATAACTACTTTTTAAAAAAATGTTGTGGTAAAATATACATAAAATTTACCATTTTAACCATTCTTATGTATACAATTTAATTGTAAACATTTTAAGTGTACATTGTGAAATGTACATTTTAAAGTGTACAATTAGGTACATTTACATGTGCAACCATCACCACCATTCATCTCCAGAACTTTTTCATCATTCCAAACTGAAACTCTGTACCCATTAAACAATAACTTATCATTTTCTTCTCCCCACAGCTCCTGGTAACCACTATTCTCCTTTCTGTCTTGATGCATTTGCCTATTCTAGGTACCCCATATAAGTGGAATCATACTTTATTTGTCCTTTGATGTCTGGCTTATTTCACTTAGCATATTGTTTCAAGGTGCACCCATGCTGTAGCATGTGTCAAAATTTCATTCCTTTCTAAGGTTGAATAATATTCCACTGTATAGATAGACCACATTTTGTGTATCCATTCATCTGCTGATGGGCATTTAGGTCGTTTCTACCTTTTTAGCTATTGCTAATAATGCTACTCTGAACACTGGTGCACAAGTATCTGTTTGAGTCCCTACATTCAATGGCAACTTTTGAGATTCAGGAAGAGTCCAAGCAGACTTAAAATGCTATTGACAGTAGCCTGTCGGCATCGGGCTCATGTGCCCTGGTTAGAAAGTCAAGAAGATAGATGCGACATCTCTTGACTCACTTTGTACCATACCAACTACCAGAAGCTGCTCAACAAAGGTCTTCTATAACAGAAAGCAGACTCAGCCTCTTTGGATCAATTACATGTTAAGCCTAAATCCTCTTATAGGGTGTGGGCAACCTCCTGCCCGCGCATCGTGCTGGTTAAGGGCAAAAGCCAAACAATATGTTTATGCACTGGCTTTTCTGAACACTCTCATCTTCCTGTGTCTACGCACGACACCCAGACCAGCAGGCCCCGGATGACTGTAGCCAATTCTGATCACACTGAACTCCTGCGTTCACTTCACGATTGGGATATGGAGGTGGCAGTCTGTTTTCCCACTTCCTGTTTCTATTTTTCAGGCAGCACCTGTCACCAGCAGTCTTGACTTTGACAGTTTTCTTTTGAGTCTCTTTGCTTTTTTTCTCATACTTGTTCTAAGGTTTATCAGAGGAAACACTTGCCCTCCCAAGGATGGCCTCCACGCTGTGACAGATTAATCCAAGTGGACTGAACTTCCTTCAGACAGAGCACACTAATTATTATGAAGGCACTTAGAACACAATGCGAGCTGACATCTGACAGACCATTCCCTGCCAGCTCTGCATTGTCTTAATGTCAGACCCTGTCAGTTCCCAGCCTTAATTACATCCTGTTTACAAACATTAGGCCTGACTTCAGATGAAGCCTTAACAAAGGTTGACAAAGGTCAGGGTCACATCGCAAGGATGTTATCTGTCTGTACTCTCCTCCCGATAAACCAGAGGTAGAGGGCTGATTCGGGAGATAGCTTTCAGAGCAGAAAAATGCACTGTGGTCACTGGAACATCTAATCTCTGCGGACACATTTTCATCCAATCTGCTAAGCACTGTGGCAGGCAGAGGGGGCGAAATTTAGAGGGCCAACTCGGTGCTGCCTGTTATCTAAAATCCCCTGAGGGCAGACATGGCAAAGGTGTTGGGAAAAACCTTCAGCAGGAAGGCGGTAGTCACCCTTTGCCACTGATTCAAGAAAAACAAATTCAATCTTTAAAAAATGAACCCCGGTTAAAATAGAGACCTGTGTCAAAGATAACAAGCAAATCTTAAGGAGTATACATAACCTGATTTTTTTTCAATCATTATTTTTGAAATGTTTTTATGTTAGGGTCAAGTAGCAGATTGTTTCTTAAGCAGAGTACTCTTTAGATTCATTTTATGTGCTAGATTTGTAGGTATCACGGGAGACTTTCATTCAAAGCAATCAGACCTGATTATCTTTGAATGTTAATAAGTTACAACAGTAATGAATAGTATAACCTATTTTTGTTTGGTTGTTTGTTCTTTTAGGTTTTGGCCTTGGTGGTCATCTGCCAATCTCTGTATTTTACAAATAGGAAGAGAGAGGGTTGAATTATGTAACATAACTAGATCTTACAGCACACAAGGCCAAGCCGGAACCAAAATCTCTCACACAGAGTCTGGGGTTCCTTGGAAGTAAACACTTTATTTTTCGAATTCTTATGGAGTCTGGCACCTAGTTACTAGACATCTGTTTAACAACTTATTCATTCTGCCCCTTCAGCCTTCTTTCCTAAAGATCTAAAGAACTTACAATTCTTTTCATCTTATAGTTTCCAACACATAAATTGTTTCAAATGTTCTTCTCTTTAAGTCTTGAAATTCCCATCGTGCCCACAAAAGCACTCAGTAGATCGTTTACATAACTGCTTGGACACCACTTGGTTCTTCCACATTATCAAGACTTCTGCTGTGCTACCTCCAGATCATTTTCTTATTGAGCCCAGTGAGTGGCAATCTGTTCAACAGGCTTGCTTCCTAAATGTACACCTTGTAGAAGTGAGTTTAGGTGTATCTCTAACAACTTTGTCGGTTTTTTAGGTCAACAGCGTTTCAGAGAAATGGCCTCCTTTGGTGTCTAGTTCCTCCTTCATCAGCTACACTGCCGTGCCGCACCACACACCCAATGCCACAGGGACTCACTTTCAGACCTACTGCTTAGCCCCTCTCCCAAGAAGCTCATCTGGCCCTAGAGTTCTTGCCACCAGTAGGTAACTCTGAATTTTTTTAGGCTTAGTCCTGACTCTTCACCTCTTTTCTTCCTCATCTCTGTGAGAGGCCTCTGTTCAAACACAGTAAGTCTAAGAACAAATCATTTCCAGGGTCCCTCTCCCAATCCTCCCATCTTGAAAGAAGAAACATCATTCTCATGATCCCTAATTTTTAACCTTTGAGAGTCCTTTCTCAGCCCTACCTACTTCCCTGTAGTGAAGAGCCAAGCGATTGTTCATTGCTTTGTCCAATGTGCCTGCTGCAGTACCTCAAACATAGTAGGCACTTAGTAATGCATGGATAAATGAGCAAAAAAATGAAAGGATTGGGCTTCCCTGGTGGCGCAGTGGTTGAGAGTCTGCCTGCCGATGCAGGGGACATGGGTTCGTGCCCCGGTCCGGGAAGATCCCACGTGCTGCGGAGCGGCTGGGCCCGTGACCCATGGCCGCTGAGCCTGCACGTCTGGAGCCTGTGCTCCGCAACGGGAGAGGCCACAACAGTGAGAGGCCCACGCACCGCAAAAAAAAAAAAGAAAATGAAAGGATCAATGTAGAAATGGACAAACTTGATGAAATCACTGAGTCTTTGATAATTTTTTCTTCACAGTATCCCAGCTCTTCTTTTCCACTTCCTCCTTCACAACCATGTCCATTTTCCAGGCTTCCTTCACCAGGGATCTGAATTACTACAAACCATTGTTGGTTCATCTGCCTTAGTTTCTCCACCGAACCCCTCCCAACTATGGCTGGGCACAGATAGTAGTGCTGTACAAAAACTGGTGCTTCACTCTTACCTAAAACACAGACCCCTTGCAACAATCCCGTCGAATATTCTAATTTGTTATATAAAAATGTCAAGTAGCTCTAGGCCCAGGTCCAACTCCTGCCAAGTGTGACTTATTCCGTTCCCCCAGGATGACAATGAAATGCTGTTTAACTATCCTTTGACTACACTTCTCTGAACAGGTGTGTTCCCCATAACATTCTGTGGTCTAGACCAGATTTCCCAGCTTATGGGGGATTATGTCATTTGGGACTGAATCCAAGACTTGGCTTAAATAAAGATGTATTACTGCCTTGCTGCTCATGCGTTGACCATATTCACAGAGTGAAGGCAGATGAATCTGTCTGTCAAGTGTAATACGGAACTCTCTGACGACAAACTTGACTTACGGTAGTAAAATTGAGGTTACAGTGAAGTTGAACTAAAATCCCTAGGTGTTATACTACTTTAACTTGCTTTATTCACTGTGATGAGCTACATAGTTCCGAAGGTGGTAGTTACTGCAGGCTGAAAAGTTATGTCCTAAGATATTTCCACCATAGCGCTGTAAAGTTTGTGTTTGTTATGTCTGCCAGCTAGTGGCTGGAACGTCTAGTAGGAATTTCTCTCAATTAGCAAAGGGAATAAATGTGGGTTGGGGGCAGTGGGGAAGGAGGAGGGCCAAGGGGAAAACGAATGAAAGGATGAATTCTTTCCTGTAAAACCTTGAGGACGTGTGATAAAGCTGGCCTTTTTGCATGCATTACATATACATTTTAGTGCTAAGTACAGTTTAAAGATGGACGATAATCACCTGTTATCCGGGTAACACTGACACATTAATGGTTCTATTTGTAAGTCTTAAGACAAGATCAATAATTGAGAGCTTTAAAAACATCAGGCACACCTGCACCTTCTTCCCACCACTGAAAAATAACTGCTTGCTCTTTTTTCAGACGGTTGTTTTACTTTCATTGCATTTGTAACGTCAGTCATATGCACAACTCACTCTCCCAACAGAATTGGGTTACAGCCAGTGGCTAGCGCCTCCGGAAATGCGGACCTAATATTTCGCAATAGCTCTACGAGGGTGTGCAGCCGCATGCTTTACTAACCCAAACAAGAAAATCTAATTTTAGAGGGAAAGGAGTTGAGAGGGTCAGAAGAAAGCCATGTCACTAATCTAGTACATACCTTTATATTGGGGTGTATGCAAAAGTTCAGGGCTGAAGTGAACTCCCAAATTCCTAGTATGCTCACAATAAGCTGTTTAATTCAAGTGCAAGGAGTCTCACCACAGGATTTCATAAGATGCAACTTTTCCAAACAGGAAAAGAGACACTGACACAACCAAAAATGCTACAGCTCTTAAGCAGAGTCGAAGAGAAGATATCACTTTACAAAATAAGTCAGTTTGCCAGGCTGATTCTGCCTTCTTTAGCGGTGGATGGTGAGGGGTGGAGTGACTAAGAGGGTTGGCGTGCAAGGAGACTGGAGCATATGAAAGCAGAGGCTTTGGGGGTGCAAAATTAAACAGGACTTCGCAGGGCCCACTAAAAAAAGAATCAGGGTGGCTGGAGAAGTAATTGTGCCCAAACTGACCCTAAAGCCTTGAATATCAAATCTTTCCTTTCATTCAGGTCTTTGGATCCAAAGCAAGATAATTTTTAATTTAAAACAATGCTAGATTTGATTGTCAAACTGTACCATGCACTGGATAGGTCCAGGTGCAGTGCTCACTCTCCTCTCCTCAGCACCTTGAGTGATGCCCAATGATGTACATGGGACGGGCGAACCAGTGAGAGACTGAGATGGGGGCTTGAACGTCATCTTGGTGCCTCCGATGCATCATACTTTAAAGCAATCCCTTTAAAGTACCTTAGAGCCAGTATATATATATATATATATATATATATATATATACACACATATATATATATATATTTTTTTTTTTTTTTTTTTTTTTTGCGGTATGCAGGCCTCTCACTGCTGTGGCCTCTCCCGTTGCGGAGCACAGGCTCCGGACGCGCAGGCTCAGCGGCCATGGCTCACGGGCCCAGCCGCTCTGCGGCATGTGGGATCCTCCCGGACCGGGGCACGAACTTGTGTCCCCTGCATCGGCAGGCGGACTCTCAACCACTGCGTCACCAGGGAAGCCCCGAGCCAGTATATTTTTAAATCAACGGTTCCATAGGATACGATTCAACTCCAGAAATAAATAGAAATAAGAGATATAATTTTCTGCCTCTCTGCTGAGCAATCAAAAACATTTGTTAGTCCCAATAGACACAGTGATGGACAATTCTGCCTTAAGAAAAGAATAGAGTTGTTCACAGCAGCATCACCCACATCTCACAACTGGGAGGGCAGTTGCCTCCTGAGAATGATGGGAGGGAGCTCCAAGTAAAGCTTCTGCCCAAAAGATCCAACCTCCCCTTTTACTGCACCACAGTGGCAGCTCTCCTGTGGGAGGGTGGAGAGTATGGGAGGACAAAGAAGGAGGGATCTGCTAGGGGATGGTGCCATAGGCCAGACCCTAAGGCACAATATTATTTTATGCTCCTGTAACAATCCCAACTCATTCACTCCGTTATATCTACCCAAGTTTCTGAGCAGCTGGGAGCTGGCCAACTCCCATAGGGCGGGCAGCCTAGGCAAATAACAACCATCATTGACTGATACAAAGTAAATATTCAGTACAACCATATAAAGTAAATATTATTATCACCATTTTACAGAAGAAAAATGTAAGGCGAATCTATTTAGCAGGTGATGAAGTTTGGATAGGAGCCTCAGTTTGTCTGACTCTAAAACATGAGATTTTTTTCCAACACATCATTTTGCCTCCTGGATCCAATCCCCATGTAAGCTCATACTCCCAATGAGAATGTGATTATATAAAGAGGTACTCTCTTCCGTATTCAAACTAGGCATCATTTTTAGATAAAATCCTTTATACATATGGGTCTAATAATTTAAGTCCAAATTTGAAAAAACTGAAATATCACAAAGTAACAAACATCATAGAAGTCTCTTATTCCACCGTATACTACAGAAGGAACCCTCTTTGTAGGAATATCTTGCAAGCTTTACTTGCACTTGTGAAAATAAGTATATTAGCATTACGTAGCACTTTTCCACTGAAAGAGTTCAAAGCATTTTTCAAATACCAATTTGGTATTTGCTTGAGAAAATAAAAGCTGAAATATTATAGACAGACTCTAGGTGGCATCCCTTAAATAACATTTATCTTTCTTCTTCCCAGAAAAAGGTAGGCATCTCAAAACACGTATTGACACTAGAACTATTAAAATAGAATTGCAAAATTCATGAAGTACAAAAGAATACCCTAGTATGGCTACTACCATTTGAGAACTGAATTTAGTGTTCAGCTTCTTAAAAAACAAGGCGAAGAGAAAAAAAATCACTTATATATAATTCTCATTGTCCAATAAAAGAACTTTCTGTGGATTGTTGTTTAAGAAACTCTGAATAAGACATTGGATATCTTCTACCACTACTTTACAAAAAATACACAGATACTCTTCATGCGACATTACTTAAATTGACCCTCAAGAGAAGCTAAAGGAGAGTCATTTTTAAGAAAAGTAATTTGTTTCAGATGCAACTCTATTTTCCTTCTCCATAGGTCATATCTAATTTTTACACCAATGAAGAGTACACTTGATTCCTTCCACCTCTTTTTCAAGATCAGTTAGTTGTCTGTACATTTTTAGCAATAAAAATCCATCTTTTTTTTTTTTTTTTTAAGGTAACACCTATGGACCATTTCGTGTTTAACCTAGCCCTGCGCTAAGCATGCATTCTTTGACTCAGCGACTCTGGGCTATTAAAGATCCCATCCTCAGTGTCAGAACCGCAAGTGGCAAGCCCGGGAGTCCAGCCTGGGTTAATCTGATTCCAGAATCGAGCTCTTAATCATCTACTACAAATCCTATTCTGTTTACCATAAGGGTATGTGACATTTTTATCTGTATTTCCAAAGTCAGGTAGATAAGAACATCTTCCTGGGGAAATAATATTTTCCTTAGGTCAATTCTTTAAGGGCAGGCTCACAGAGGTAATCTGGACCCTAGTTGCTTTTGATCAAGTGAAGAATTTGAAACCATAACCCAAATGTATTTTTAAACCTCAGCAACAACAGATAATAAATACTGCAATATGTGGGGAAATGAACAGAGTCTATATGGAAGCATATAGGAAGTTATATGCTTCATAGAATAGGTAATAGGAACTTTCTCTTCAGGTCACCAATCAACTCAAAGTCAGTTAAAAGTAACAAATTGTCATCATGGACAACGTTCTAGATGAAATAAGTTAGTGGTCAAAGCAAACACCTAAAACACCATGGACCACACTACAAAAACCCAGAAGCAATTATCACTCATCATTGCCCTGGCAGGAAGCTCCAGGGGGACCAAGGACTGAATGAGTAAAGGGACCACTATCACCTCTTAAATCTTGGGCCGACTGCTTCCAGATGAGCCATTTGGCATAGTGAGGAAATGGAGTTCTGAAATCTTGCCCAGATGTTGCATTTCAGCTAGAAATTATCAATAGTTGGGTTCATGATCCTTTATTTTCATGTATAAGACAATAGATTTTTCCAAACATGGTAATTTTGCTACCACTTTTAAGCAGATTGTGTCTTTGAATTTTTTGAAGACTTACCCAATATGTGCCGAAGCATGTAGACATTTGAAATTATGAGAGGGGAAAAGAAAGATATTGGTAGCTTGTCCAAGGACAGTTATCCAGGAGAGGGAGTGTCCTTTAGGGCTTATACAAATAGACCCTTTCTCTCTCTTCAAATCAGCCTAAAACATTCTCTGAACACTAAAGTTTTTCAATACTCTATTAAACGAAAACTCTAGAGTTACTGCTATTTTCAAAACATTACAGTAGAAGAATCCCTAAATCACAGTTGATGGCAGCTGTTTCTCATAACGACATGCCTAAAATAACGAGAGCCCAATGTGAACCCGAAGATTTCCATCCATGGATTCAGTTAGGCTCTGTGCTAGGTACCAGGGATTCAACAAGAAAAAACACGGAAATAGCCCTTGCCCTCAAGGAGTTTACAGTCCAACAGAGAAGTAAGACACTGAACATCAAAACATGAATAACCTTCCAGTTAAAAATAAAACAGCTGACAAATATAGTCCTGGTGCCCTGCAGTTTAGTTTAAAGGAGCCTAGATTCCTAAAAGGTGGGTGAGTGAGGGGAGGGAAACAACAGATGTCAGTTATCCAAAAGCATTCCCGACAGAATGTTTTTTAAAGTAAAGTTTAGAAACATTTTTCCTGGGATTCTGTACCAAACCTCCAATTTTGGCAACTGGGCTCATTGTTGATTCTGGTTACCAAACTGAAATGGCAACCAGCCCCCATAAGTTAAAAGCCCTGGATATATAGATACATACGTACTATATGTTTTACTCTCTCCTCATTTTCTTTTCTTTGCCAACTTCACATTTTATAGACATCCTCATAGTGACTCCAGGAATGGCTCCATCTTAAACTTGACAGCCAGAGTGACAAAGTCTTGACTTTTTTTCTGTTTCCTTTCTACAACTAATTTTTTTAATTAAATAAATAATAACATTTCTCTCAGTGTAGAGTCAAGGCACATCTTAAAAAGAAAATTTGAAACATGTTTGTCTACTTTTAAAAAGAGCTGCTATGATCTAGCCTGAACCTTAAAATCATAGAATCATATTATGTTGGACTCTGAATAAATCTTAGAACATGTCCCATCCAGCCTTTCATTTTACAAATGAGGGAAATGATAACGTCTACTGACTTATGAGGGCCTCAGTCATTTAACTCTTGAGACACTGAATGTGGTATATATCAAAGCCACATGAACTTTGACATCATTATGCTTCCTGTAGCAAACTTTTTCAAAGATATTTGCTAAATATGTACAATGCGAAGATGAGTAAGTTCAGAGTTGCTGATCTTAAGAAGCTCTGTTTCTTGGCTTAAGGATCCAAAGGGTCACCTGCAGGTTAGGACACCACCTATAACATGTCAGGCAGGCCCCTAGATTGCCCTCTGGGGTGTATGTGAACTTCATAAGAATTTTACAACTATGTTGAGCCCATTATGGTATTATGATAGACTGAGCACCCATCTACTGAGTTTTGGGGCCAAAACTACTGCTCCAAAGTACAGTGGTCAATGTGTATTAAATTAACCCAGAAAAGTAAATCAGATCTTTCTGGCATCTCCAGGCATCTTAGTCCTGGACATTCAGAGAGTACGTGTGACCACACAGATGCGAATGTAGGAGAAAAGGGTATGGTATCAGGAAAAGTATAGACGTGGTTAGTATAAACCATTGTGGCAGAAGAAATATAAAAAGAAAGTGTAGGTTATGTAATCCGTCTTCTTCCGAAGTGTGTGGTAACTGCCTAGCACTTGGCCGGATTTTATAAGTAGTCCTCTGAAAGAGTGCATGCTTTTAGTAATTAAAGTACACAAATGACCCCACACCTTTACGCACTTGTAAAGACCCAGCATTTCATGCCAGATCCAGCACTTGAAGATTTAAAAGGAGAAAACCCTGATTAACTGTATTCACAAGACTTTCCTAACATAACGGATGTCAGGAGACAAGTATGACATCATATTATAGATAATTTTTTAATGGTCACCACTTTGAAAAATTGAAATTGAGATCAACCTAACTGAGCTCTTTTATCTTTTTTTATAAAAAGTTAACAAACAAAATTTGATGATGAATGTACTAAGTGGAAAGGCATCCAAAACCAATTTGCCCTTCCAGACAGGCCCAGACTACACAATCACCTGGGCGCTGGGTCCTGGGAACTGACTCTGCCCTCTAAAGAGAGGCCTCGTCCTTCAGATTTTACAACCTGGTTCTGCTGGCTAGGGGAAAAAATAATCCTCAAGAAGGATTGGTGCACTGCAATGGCATTCCAGAGGAAATTCACCATCAAAACTCAGCATTGTAGGGTTTTTTTGTTGTTTTTTTTTTTGTGGAAGGGAGATGATCTCCCTCTAGAAAGAAGGGAGAACCAGGCTTAATTTGCCCTTTTTGCAAGTCAGAAACTACGTTCTGTATTGCAGATTTGTGGAATGTAAGACCAGACACTTGCAGATACCGCATTGGGCTAAGTACTTAGGCATTAACTTGGAAGGATGAAGGGCCCTTGTATACCCACTTCCTAGCATCTTTAGTTTGCTATCTATACAGTGTAAGAAAATATTCCAACCAGAATCCTTAAGAAGGGTTGTCAGATTAGCAAATAAAAATTTAGGGCCCCCAGTTAAATTTGAATCTGAAATAAACAACAAATATAATTTGAGTACAAGTATGTCCCAGATATCGCATGAAGATATACCTATGATAAATATATAGAGATATAGATATATACCTAGTTTCTCTGAAATTCAAATTTCACTGGGTATCCTGTATTTTATTTGGCAATCGTATCCCTAAAGCTATCAATGAAGAATTTATCTCGGAGCTAAATATTAGCCCAGGTGGAAGGGAATATGGGGAAAGTGAATTCTGAGCTTTTTAATGTGTCCAGGGTCCTGCAGATTGCACTGTGCTTACTTTACAACTTCTTTGTGAGGTAGGACCAAAGTCCTTAATCCCTACTTTATGAGTGTAGACTCTGAGTTAAAGAATTGCACAAGGTTACAAAGCAAAGTAGAAGAGCTGGGATTCAAATTAAGATCCTCTGGCATTTTGTAGGGGGCTCTGTCAATCACTACACTAAACAAACATCAGAGAAGGAAGAATTTAAGAAACTGGCTGGAAAGCATTGCTTTAGCAAGCAAAAATACCTGGCGCAAGCATGGACACTCTTTTCTGTTTTCACGCCTAAGTAAGCAATCATCTGTCTGTGTTCTTTACAGGCTGAGAGTGGCCATTAAGAAATGAAAGCGAGTTTAGATTTCACCGGCATGTTTGGATTGGACGACATTTTGCATTTCAAGAAACCAAGGTCAGCTCAACCTTTTTAGCACTGAGACCCAGATACCACCATAATTTAAGCAAACAACTACCCTGGTGAATTTAAGAGTAAGTGATGGAATAACTGTTCACTGCCTCCCATGCTTTAATTTGCCAAGACTATCTTTACTTCTAAATCTATTAAGGAGAGCTCTATTTCACTCTGCAAAATACTAGCAATTTCTGAAATGAGGTAGAATTTATCCTTGTGAATACACTTAGGGAATAAAAGCTGAGTAACATCAGTAAAAGGTAACCTTCCCAACGTTAGCTGCCTTGAAGCATGCGCCTTATTTTCTAATTCCAAGCAAAGATATGGTTAGAAGAACTTTTACGTTAGAAAACTATAGAAAACTGAACCTCATACTTCTTGTTAAAAAAAAAAAAAAGACATAGTGTGGGATTAACCTACCACTGCTAAGACATTCCAAATTCAAATCTTTCTCTATTGTACCACAAAATAAAATGCTCAGCTATATTTACCACATCAAAAGAAATTAGTCGAGTTTCTAATATCACAGAACCAAACTAATAGTTCTCACGTGGATATTCATGTTTAGAAGCCATGCAAGGAGTAACAACTGCCTATGACAACTGTCTGTGAAGGATATTGTCAGAAATTCCAAACTGCCCCAGAGGTGTGGCAAGAAAGTCCAGAGATTATTATTGGGTAATGACATTGGAAATAAAAAAGTATATAGTATTACAGTATGGAGCTATTAGAGCAGGGAATCAATTCAAGGAGACAAGCAAAATTTATATACTTTATTGATTTTAAATTTTACATGCTCTGCTATATGAGTAAATCTTTTGTAGTAATTCTAAAGCTTTGAAACATTGTAAATAACAGGGACTGTGGGGGGTTCAGGGCAACCATTTTTTCATACCAAAAGTATATAGCCTTTAATGCATATTAGAAGAAATTGGGGTAATAAAATACCTTAAGGCTAACTTAAGTCAGGGCTGGTGTGTTTTTTTTTTTTTTTTGGTCTCCAAAGAACGAGCATGTATCAGGTAGTGAAGTAATGCCAGGTAGCATTGTACTTAAGGAAAAGCATAATTAAATTGATCCTATTGTATTACACAAATCCAACATATCCTGTGTAAACTCAGAAACAGGTGGCTCTTTGTAGAAAAGTGGCTGGCTATTAACCAATGGAAGTAAAGTTTTCTCACACAAAAACAAATACACAGGAGGAAAACACTGAAACAATGGTTGACTCAGGATCCCATAATCAAGAAGCAGATTGAATTTGAAATCACCCCTGCCTGTTCAATGTACCTGAATCCAAAAGCCTCAATGCTGGGCACTGGGGGAGCCTGTTTCTAAACAGAAATTTGAGTAAGCCAGTCAGGTTCCGAGAGCCTGCCACCTTTACCAAAAACCACTGCAGACTGGGTAGTTTGTAAGTTTCCATCATACACGCAATATAGAAAATGACAGACGTGAAGGTGTTGGGAGGAGTTTTATATTTTTACTGCAGTGAGCCTGACTGACGCTTAAGAAAACGTTTTGACACATTTAAGTGTGAGCAACAAATCTGTCCACTGATTCATAAGCCACATGTTTACTTAAAGAAGCCTGGCCCAATAAATAGGGATCAAAATCCCAAGTGCTTAAGTCGATAAAATTCCCGGAGGCGAACTAGCACCAACAGAATATATTTGACCTTCTTTTTTTTTGTTTTGTTTTGTTTTGTTTTGTTTGCGGTACGCGGGCCTCTCACTGTTGTGGCCTCTCCCGTTGCAGAGCACAGGCTCCGGACGCGCAGGCTCAGCGGCCATGGCTCACGGGCCCAGCCGCTCCGCGGCATGTGGGATCCTCCCGGACCGGGACACGAACCCGCGTCCCCTGCAACGGCAGGCGGACTCTCAACCACTGCGCCACCAGGGAAGCCCTGACCTTCTTAAAATAAGTACAGCTTTTCAAAAATACATAACTCGCTCTCTTTTTTTGCATCTGTACACTATTCTTTTTTTTAATTCTGAGAAGCTACCTATCTGCCTTTCCAATATTTAAACTTCTGTGGGTATAAAAGTGAGAGCAGTACTCAAGTAATTAAAGCCCAGTGACTTTTTGCAGTTTATGTAGATCATATTTATGTAGATCTATCTATCTATTATATCTATTATCTAGATCTATAGATCTATCTATCTATTTATGTAGATCATACCCAGTATACTTGTTTGCAAGCTCTATTAACTACAAAGTTTGATTTTTTTTTTTTTCTCGTTGTGGCACTCCTCTCACACATACAAAGCCGTTTGGCATAATGATTCCACATATTTACAAGAACCTAGAGGAAATGATGGCAATCCTCAAGCACATCAGATTCAGATGAAAGAAAATAGTCTCTATGAGCATCAAAAAGGGACAAGAATTTTATATTCTTCAAGTTTCTAATGTGAGCTATTGAGAATGGAAATCAAAATCACTGTAACTATTAACACTTAAATATTGGGCAGTGAATCATTACAGTGTCTTAAAACCGGAAACCTCAAAACTGGGTATTTCTAACCAACCCACTGGCATAGGCAACCTTTGTGTGATGGAAGGAGGAAGGGGGAGTCCCTATGGGGGCGGTAAGTGAGTGGGAATGTAGGAGAGGAAAGGAAAGGAAAGAAATCTAACTCAAGGACCTTGAAAACTTAATTTGGAAACTTTGTTAGTGACTTTGGACTTCATTAAACTCCATGTATCACTCTAGCAGCATGATCTCAACAGTTTGAAAGGTATTTGTCATCAGTGAAAGAAAAACATTATTTTTAAAAGAGTAAAAAGATTGATGCATCACTGTGGACTACTTACGCCCCACGCAGTTCAGTCCTTAGTATTAATCTCAACGTGATGGCTTTTGCATACGGCGCATAATTAAACATTTTCTTTTCAGGGCTTTATAGAATCCCCATATGTTTTTAATGGCATCATCTGAATGTTTTTCTTAATAATTCTGGCAGCCTGCTCCTGAATCTTCAAGTTTGTTTTTTGTTCCTAATATCTTTTCTACAGAGGCTGCATTGTGCCAGAGATTGAATCAAAGTCTGAGAGCCCCATGGTCAAGGAAGACACACACACAGAGACTCACACACTCTTACACTGCTTTCTCCTCACTCTTCACTTGCAATCTGTATTACTCTTGGCACCGGGAAAAGATGGGTGAGAAAGAGAAGGCAAGGGAAGAACACAGGGCTCTGAGTCACAACCTCACTCTACCATGTGGCCCCTTTCTCTTCTGTAGTAAGACGGCTAACTCATGTCATATGTCTGTCTGTCTGTCTCTCTGTGAATGTTTGGTGAGTGCATTTAGGTGTGTGCATGCACACGGGGTGGGATGACTTTGGCAGCTGCAACATATGGTCTGTTCGACATTCTGAGGCTGGACAAACCATAATTTGCTGACTCAATACCTACTGCCTCATGGGAACAGGCTTTCTCCTTTTGAGCAGTGGTCCATTTTCTGAACCAAACCCCTTCAGACACAACCCATAAAACTGAAATAATGAAATGTTCACCATTTGGCCTAGTCAGCCACATTTTGAGCTATAAATCAGAATCATTTCCATTTCAGGTGGTATAAATGCGACCCAGTGATCAAGCCTACATGCAGAAGGGGACATCAGGATACAATAATAATCTGAGATTCTAGTGTCCATGTCTACTCAGGACTAGTGCCCATAGTCTCTAACAGAGAATGTAAGAGCCTCTGCTTGAAGAATAAGTAAGTCCAAAAGAAAAATGTACCCATTGCTGTTCAAATGTAGCTTTGCATTTGCTTTATCCCAACATAAATTTAAATTCTAGAAACTGACAAAGACAATAAATAACTCACTTTCGAACCATAGGTCTCCTTTAGATTGAGTGTTTGAACTCAGATCCAAGTTTCAAAATATAATAGTTTTTTAAACGTGTTCTCACACTCTTTCCATATTTGTCATCTTGAAATCAGATGATGTGAATGAACAAAATAGAAACAGTAACCGAAACGGATTCCTTATGCTATTTTCCCCATTGAACTTCATTTATTTACAGATGGCCAAGTGTCTATGAGGGCATTTGAAACTCTCCTATTATTAAGAGCTGAGCTTTACCAAAAATTTCAAAGGACTGGTGTATATTTCAGAATTCTGCAGACGATGTGCCTTAAATAGAAACAACCACTCTGGAAAATCTTAAAACATATGCAGGCAAACAAGGACAGAAACAGATTATCCAGGAATGGGAATGCTATGGTTTTCAATGGTACTTTGAACATTTGTTGGTGAAACTTGACTGAAACAACAATAACCTTTAAGAGCCTCTCTTTTTAACGGTTTTCAGTAAACAAAAATAATTTCTTCTTAAAAACCCAAACCTTCCTTTTTCTTCCATGTAAATTGCTGTAGGTGAATTTATAACGTGGTAAATATAATAATAAAAAAAAGAGAAGATTCTGGAAATGAAGTGATTGGGCAAAAATAAAAAGTAAGGTTTAAAAAAAGAATCAGTTGACTTTCCTCCTTATCCAGATACCATTTCAGCATCTAGTCTCTTAGTCCAGGTCAAAGGAAGAAGCTGCCAGAGAACCAAAGCCACACGGTCTAACAAGCTCACTCTCCAGTAGAAACTGTCACAAACTGTACTTTTATCAGGCACCCACACAGCTGTGCAACCTTGGTTAAAACCCAGAAGACATTTCTTAAAAGGCTTTGAGTCGTGAACATCATTGGTAGGACAATGGCACTTCTGAGCTTTGATCTAAAGTTGGATTGAAAGACCTTCCCTATCCTTCCAGAGAAAACTGCATATATAAAAATAGCTTGGGGCTTCCTTGGTGGCTCAGTGGTTAAGAATCCGCCTGCCAATGCAGGGGACACAGGTTCGAGCCCTGGTCCGGGAAGATCACGGAGTTGTCACGGAGCAACTAAGCCGGTGCGCCACAACTACTGAGCCCATGCGCCACAACTACTGAAGCCTGCGCACGTAGAGCCCGTGCTCCGCAACAAGAGAAGCCACCAAAATGAGAAGCCCACGCACTGCAATGAAGAGTAGCCCCCGCTCGCCGCAACTAGAGAAAGCCCACGCACAGCAACGAAGACCCAACACAGCCAAAAATAAATTAAAAATAAAAACTTTAAAAATAGCTTGGTGGTAGCTCCATGTTTGAAACAACCCTCACCCAACTGGACAGCCACCGCCAAGGCTTCCCACATTCAGGTCTCAGAGCATTTATCACCACCAACTTAATCCATAGAAGCTGAAGTGAGCACCAGTTGGTTCAGATGACCCCCACTTGTAGGTCTGAGAACAATTCTCCATCCAAGCAATGAGGAATTTTAAGGGTCCTAAGCTGGTAGATAGCAGGGTCTGATTTGCAGTGACTTTTCCTTTGGGTTTAGTTGCTGAGTACTAGCTTGAACAAAGCCGCAGTCTCATGCTCTGGGGCAAACAACTAGATCCCTGCTTTTGTACTTGCCCACTTACCCAAGTTCCTCTAGGAGTCAGGCCTGCCTTATCCTGTCTTCCTACATACAAATGTTTGGTGGGTACTACTTGATATCAGGCACTGTGCTGGGCACTGGGGAGAAGAATGAGAATAAACAGGGCACAGTCCCTGCTCTCAAAAAATACTCACAGTAGAGAGAAAGCTAGAGATGTATCTTAAGTACACTAAAAGATGAAAAGTGCTCTAAGAGGGAAAGAAACAAATTGGTAGGGAGAACAAAGGTGGGGATCACTGGGATGACGGGATAGAATCAAGAAAATTTCATGAAAGAGGCGACATCTGAGGTAGCACTTAAAGGTATTCATGTGGTAGGAAAAGCAGAGGGACAGAAAACTACAAATGCAAGGAGAGTGCTCTAAGAAGGGAGCACAGCATGAACAAAGGCTGTGGTTCTTAAAACGTTCATCTTCAGACACATCACTTGGGTGTGTTTCTAAAAATGCAAATTGCTGGGCCTTACTCTAGATTCTGGTTCTGTTGGTCAAACACAGGGATCTGGAGTTTGCATTTTTAACAAGTAGGTAGAGTTCAGGTCACATTTTGAGAAACGCCTGTGCAGGATCATAACGGTACATATTTCAGGGATAAGAAGAAATTCAGTACGAACAGAGCATGGATAGGGGGGTGGGAGGTGGACTGAGAAATGAGGCTGGTCAACCAGATCTGAGAGTGATTGCCAAGTCTCGCAGGCACCTGGGAAGCCCTAAAAATTTGATTCCGGGAAGCTTCAGATACCAAGAGCCACCCTCAGAGCTGCACGAGGACTGGATCGTCTCTACAGCTGCAACTTCTTGGGTGTCCACAGCACAGCAGCAGGGAGAAGGGAAGGAGACTAGCCTAAGCCCAGACAGCCCAATGATCCAACCCCAGTTCTGCCACTTACTGACTATGTCCTCTTGGCAAGTGATTGAGGCAAGTGACTAAGTCCTCTTAGCAAACTCCAATGTGCATGAGAGCGTGTTAAAACACAGCCTGCTGAGTTGCCCCATCCTCCAAGTTTCTGATTCGGAGGCTGCTGCCGATGTAGCTGGGCCCTGGCATCACACTTTGAGAACCAATGCTCTCAAGCCAGAGGTGTCATGTAGACACAGAGATAGACGTCACTGGGTAAAAATCTTTACCCTAGAATGGCCATGCCAAGCTCCTGGGTGTCAATCACTAACTCACAAGCAAAGCCAGCTAGGAAAACAGAAGGCCAAAAATGACCGTAATCCTGACCCCTTGATGGACTCAGTGTCAGGGACTCATTAGGGTCAGAAGACTCTGAGCTAAGTAAGCAGTTTGTCTAAAACTCCTTGTGATAACTGTTCTTCCACTTGAGACCTTCGGAAACTCCTACCCAAGGATCTCCCATCTCCAATCCTAGGAGCCTTGCTGCCTTATAAACAGTCCCTGAAAGTCCCTGAGATCAACCAGACCAGTGCTAATAAGATCCAGTGTTACAGTCTGATCGAGGCTGCTCAGCTAAACACCCACTAGCCCACAGTAAGATTTCTCCAGCACCTCCGTCTCTCCATACCCTATCTCATACACACACACAAATTTTCAGAATCTGAGGGTCTTTCAGGAGTACAACTAGGTCAATCTTTTAAGAAATGCACCAGCAATCGCTCAGTTTTACACCTAAGCGTTCTTCTTAAAGGGAGAGGCAGACTTTGCTTCTTGAAGTGAATAAAACAATGACAAAACCCCAGAAAATATGTTAACCCTGTTTTATGAAGGCGGTATAGACACTATATTCTCTTTTGTTTCCAGATATGAAGAATACATAAAAACGTGATGAACAGGCACTGGCATAAATATCGTTCTGTTCTTGTGCAGAAATTTGTAATATATCTCTATTTGCTGCAGCCGGATTCCACTGAGTCATCAATTTCCACTGTATTATGCAATGTTCGGCTCGCTTGGAATATTAAACAGCCATCAGATTCTGAGCTTTGCATTTCCTCACATTTGGCCCTTCCCTGATCAAGCTTTGTTTCTCTGTGATTATATATATACATCAGACCCTGGAATCAACTTTCTTTGTTTTATCAAGACCTGGTGTGTAGTGATTCTGATTTATCATTTTTACAACAGTCTCTTCCCTGCGGGCTCCAGGTCGTGATGGTGGCATTGCTACGATTTACGGTGGGGATTGTTGACGGAAGATGTATGCTCTTTTTGATTTTCCTTCCTCCCAACACCTGGTTCTTATTTTCCCAACTCTAGCTTTTGCCATTTTAAGCATTATTTACCATTTGCTGAAATGCATCGGTTTATTTGGTGGGGACATGTAAGGTAGAGGATGGATTTTTACAGTTGGCTATGATTTTTCCTCTTATCAACCCAATGTTGAAATGTTTTTTACATTTTCTTATGTTGTTAGGGACCTGGAGTTCATATTCATTTCTCACTTGTTTTTCCTTATCTGCCATGACATATTAGTTCTCTCGGAAAGAAAAAGAAAATGCAGGCTGGGTAGGTTCCTTACGGAGGTTTCTGAATTTTCTGTGACTCGCGCTGTAGGTGGTCACCTCCTTTCCCAACCTGGATATGTTATTTATTACTTAGTGAAGGATCCTCTCTCTCAAAAGGCCCAGAGCAAGGCTAATTTTTCTTCAGAGTCTAAGATC
Source organism: Delphinapterus leucas (assembly GCF_059928025.1). Taxonomy (NCBI): domain Eukaryota; kingdom Metazoa; phylum Chordata; class Mammalia; order Artiodactyla; family Monodontidae; genus Delphinapterus; species Delphinapterus leucas. Next base: position 96,713,867 of record NC_143132.1, on the reverse strand, counting down.
ACTTCAGAAGATCTTGGCAAAAAGTAGAGTTTTTGAAGTCACTTAGGAATCCACTTGCCAATATTGAAGATAACTTTAAAAAGTGGGGATGAAAAATACGAAGATGCTCACACCTGAGAAATGTTTGATTTCGAAGACTGACATGTAGGTTTTCTCTCCAAAGTGAATCACAAACCAACTGAGACCGGAAACCAAAAACACCCAGAGTGCTTTCTCCCTCTCTTGCCTCCCCTAAGGCACCCAGCAAAGTGCTGGACACTGAGAAGGCCTTGTGTAAATTGATGTCTACTGCCACTTTTAGCCAGGGCTTCTTTTGTTAATTTATATACTTTTCCAAGAGGTCAGGTAGTTCAGGGTGTTATTTAAACGGGATAAATAACGAACACTCCCTCCGCCTACCCCTCAACTCACTCCTGAAAACAGAAGTCAGCTTCTTGAATTGTCATTTTTAAATAAAAAATTTAGGTCAATCAGACATGCTCTGGTGGAGAGAGCTAATCACCTCCCAGGATTAGATGGCCAGACCTGTTTTCCAGGACAATTCCTGTTTATGCGTGTTATCGCAGTGTAATTATTAACAGTAGCAACCTTTCACTCTCAAAAGTATCCTATTTTAGATGAAAATTATATAGTCATGCTATCCTGTATTTATCCCCAATTTCTTCCTTTTAGTAACTATGCCCCTGCTGAGTTTTATGTAACAGGATACTTGTCCAGCTTGACACTGCATTTTCCAGTTCTCTTTGCAGCTTGGTGTGGCCAATTATTTATATAATCAACAAGCATGTCATGCTGACTTTTTGCCAGGTACTGTTCTAGGTACTCCTCGAATTAAAACATTTAATTGTCATCCTAGGAGCTAGGTGCTATTTCATCATTCCCATTTTACAGATGCTGAAACTGAGAGGTTAAGTAACTTGCACAAGTAGCAGAGCTGGGATGTGAATCGCAGTAGTATAAGCCCAGAGTCTGTGCTCTTAATCTGCTACCTCCAAGCATGACCAAGTATTGGTCAACAGAACGTGGGAGGAAGTGATGCAGACAGCCTGGTCCTGAAAAAGGAATCTCGTCCACCACTCTCTCCTCTTTCCCTCAGTCAGGACTTGATGCTGGTGAACACACAGTCGAAGACAACAGTCCACGAGTTGGAGGAGCCACAAAACAAAGGGATGTGGATCCTTGGCCAACCTCAGAGAGCAAAGTTCCTTCTTCCCCTCAACTGCCTGCTACCTCGTGATGGTGTATGTGAGGGAAATATGCCTGTACCCTAATACCTATCCACATCCCCACCTCACAAAGACCCACTTTATGCAGATGTCATACATGAAGGAATATGTGACTATTCCATCCCAGTATCAAGATGAATCTCCTTGATCAGATCCAAACATTTCCTGCAAATGGCCCCAAGATTCCTCTCTACTCTGATGGCTGCTCCCATACTGTTAGCAAGGAGGGTTTCACTTCCAGTTTTATATTTAAATCGTAGTACATAGAAAATTTCTATGGAAGGCAGACGTGAAAGAGAATGTAGCTAGAGATATGCAGTCCTTATTCTCAGCACCAACCTAAAGTCATTCCAAAGCAAAGGGCTCATCGGCATGGCCTTCCTCTACCCCTGCATAGAGCAGCATCCTCTACCCGCCCCCGGCACATCTCCTTCCCCTTCCCAAATATATTCTCCTCAATAGCATTCATCACTACCTAACATAGTTCATTTCTTTTTTTATTTATAGCCCATCCCATCTGAATGGTAATCTCATTGAGGGAGTGACTGTGTCTGCTTTGGTCATCGCTTTATCTCAAGCTCCAAACAGAACCCGAACTGCAGTAAGTACTCATTAAGTGTTGATTGAATAAATGAATGGAGAATGAACAAACTTTGAACAGCTAAACCTATACTTTGGGCAAGTTACTTAACCTCTCTGGATTCCCTGATAATAGTATCTAATAGGATTGTTGTGAGAATTGAAAGAGATAATTCCTGTCAAATAGAGCCTAGCTCCCAGTACATGGTATAAATCCAATACCATGGAAAGGGTAGTGAGTATTATAATGCGCATTATGTACAGGCCTTATGCCATGCAGTATTATTTCATTTAATAATAGGCCATGTGTTCAGAACTACCCACCTTCTGGTACCACAGAAGGAGTCCTGGTTCATCCATCATACAGCTTTTGAATTGTTCTGGTCCTCTTTCTAGAATTTCCTTTGGAAAGCCAGACTGCAATTTCCTGTCTTGGTAGGACAAACCCCAACCTTCTCTAGTGAAATCTGGATCAAGAGTTGCTGGAACTGGTCTTACCTTTGATAAGGAAAGACAAAACAGTACTTATTTTAGGACTGGTACCATGGCTGGCGTAAGAGTTCCCTGGTTTGGAGTTGTTTGTTGGCTTTTTTGTTAAATATCTCTATTTTTTTTTCTTTTGGTTTTAAGATCATCAGTGGCCTTTTATCCACTAATAACCTGAGGAGGGGTCAACTTGCTCCTACTTTTAGGACTTTCCTTACAGCCTGCCACTGCCTCTTTTTGATAGAAGCATCTAGAGAAACTCCTGAATAGTACAAGCAGACTGTGAGGCTGAACTTTACACTCTGCAACAAAGCCGTGCCTGACACCCAGCTACATAGTGAGACCTCTTTCCAAAAAATGAATTGAGCTAGAGTTCCGGGAGTAACAGAAGTATTAAATATGTACACGCATTTTTTCATAAAGGTACCAGCACCACTTTCAGAGGGAAAAATCCACACCCGGGCTCATGATACTTAAGTAGCTACTTCCATCCAATCTCTCAGAAACTTATCCTTGCCCATCCTCATGCTTCAAGAACTCAGCTCTTTCCAATTTTAACATCGACCAAACTAGAAATTATCTAGAAGATGATGAATAAAGGAGTAGAAGAAGCAGCTACAAATTTGAGTGATGACTATATGCAGAAACTATATGCCTTACATTTGCCATTTCTAAAATTATTTTTAAATCTCACAGTCCTAAGAGTAAGCTATTATTATGGTTGTCATTGTTATTTGCATTTTATAGATGGGAAGACTGAGGCTCTGAGAAGCTGTTGCTAGCATCCAAGGTCCCACAACTAATGAGAAGTGAAACAAGGATTCTAATGCAGATATCTGTAGCTCCAATACCACACACTCTCCACTAGATCTTCCAACTTTTGGCCTCTTATAATTGCTATGTGCAGGACAGTTCAGGCAAATATTTCTGGAGACCTCAATATGAAGGATATAAAACAATTGCTCAAACTTTACCCTAACCAAGAGAATTATTTCCCCATGGGCCACCCTCTGGGATAAGTTGTATGAGTCCAGGATTCATCCAGCAAATAGGCCTGCAGTTAAAATTTCTTTCTGCAGAATGTTGAGGAACCCTGTTTGCACCTCTAACTTAACGCATTACTGTTAGAAATGTCTTAATAGTGAGTTTCTCCTTGTGTTTCCTCATCTACGGGATGCATATTTTAGAACAGGTCGAAAGCAAACATTGTCGCCTCACCTTGACCCTCCATATGCATGTCATCTGATTATACCCAGACCCAAACGGATGAAATCAGGGAGATAAGTAGATGCAGCCTGAGGCTCCCTAATCTCATAAGTACTTTCTGTTGACAAAAGAGTTTTGCTAAGTGAGGTTTTCCCCTCATAGGGCCTGTCAATATGCTATTATTGATAGATGAAAGCTAGTCTATTCCAGGTCTGGACAATTTTAAGCCTCATCCCCTAACGCTGGTTTAATACAGAGCACTAGAAAACAGGCCCCAAAATGGGCATCTTAGCTATATTGAAGTAGTATATTCAGTGGAACATTTTTTCAAAAACCTACACAAGGAATTAGCAAATTCAAATCCTGTCACAAATGTCTTTTTTTTACATTAAAAAGAAACTTAAAAATAAAGCTTGAGTGCAAAGATGTCCTAGGCATGGCTGACAGGACTAATAATAATATTTAAGGACATAATTGTTACAGACCTATTTCCATCAGTTTTGCGGTCCTAGAACAATTATCCCAAACTTTGTACAAGTATATCCTACCAGAGGCTCTCAACTGTGGCTGCACATTTGTATTACCTAGGGAGCTTTTTTTTAAAATAATGATACCTGGAGCGCACCCCACCCACCAGAAATTCCAATTTAATTGGTCTAAGGTGGGGTCTGGCACCAGTACCGGTTTAAAAGCATCCCAGATGATTTTCTTGTGCGACCAGGGCTGGGAACTACCATTCCAGACAATTCCCCACTGAGATGCAGTAATTCCTCTGTCCCTAACTCATAGCTGTAACTGCCTCTGGCTGAATAACACTTCAGATGAATCACTTACTGCCAAATTTGTTTCTCATTTATTCTAACTGCTGTATTCAATCCTTGTCTGATTATTCACTTAATCTCTTCTGATTCGACTCAAAGTGTAATTTTTTATGACAACCCCAAATTCTCTCAACACTCTGACACATTAGTTCAATGAATAATCCCTTAAACCATCACACGAGCCTTTCTGTTCATAAACAGTAGGTTAGAGAGATTCGGGATTCGCTTCTGGTGTGATGCGTAAGGCGAGATACCATCAGTTCTCTACCCTCAACCTGCAGAGCGGACAGGTTGTAGTATTTAATGTCACTGCAGTCCTCAGAAAGACTGTCATATACGCAATCTGCACTGCAATCCCAATTCTGCTGTCAACTGGCTATGCAACTTTTGGCAAATCGTGATCCCTCTCTGAACCTAGGCTCACTCATCTATAGAACAATGGGAGAAATCAGAGTTGTTGAGTCCAGGATTCTCTCTCCGTGTTGAAGAAGTTCTATATCTAATTTTAAACTGGTGAGCAACTAACTGCTGGTGGGCACAGTGACATTAATTAATTGGTGGTATTTAAAATTCAAATGCTATTTCTCTCACTATCCCACTGAAAGAGCCCTTTTCAGTTTTGGGCCAAAGCAAGAGAATAGAGTTCCTATTAAAATGGAGCTTATGCTTTATAACCAGGAAAGAGTAGCTATGGCTACTCCTCTGAAACAGGCAAATACACTCCATAAATGTACTTATACTGTGGAGAAAATGCAAGTCTGGTAGATTAGACATTTATCTCAATTTACATTTTCACTGAAGGAAATACTTTATGTCTAGACTCACAAAACCCCCAAAATGGAGAATACCTTGAAGAACCACTTCATTTATTCCTCTATAAATACTTCATTTATTCTATACGTTCCTCTATATAAACATAAAACTATACTGCTCAGGAAAGAAGTATAGTACAGCTCTCTGCTCTTTTGTTTTAATTGAAATATATTTGATTTACAATATTTTGTTAGTTTCAGGTGTTCAGCAAAGTGATTCAGTTTTATATAAATATATATATATTCCTTTTTTCGATTCTTTTCCATTATGGTTTATTACAAGATACTGATTATAATTCCCTGTGCTATACAGTAAATCCTTGTTGTTTGTCTGTTTTATATATGGTACTGTGCAGAGCTCTCTGTTCTTTAAATCTATTAATAGACATATTTTAACAATCCCTCTTGACCCATGGCCCCATTGTTGAGTAATCTTAACTTAAATCTATCAAATTCTGATTGTGCTAGTCTCTTCTCACAGATGCCTGTGATTCATTTGCTTATACATCTTCAAAAGAGTTCTTGATACTAAATAGCCCTGATTCCTTTAGCCCTTCCCCATAAGATCTCAACTTCTATTCCACTGAACTTCCAGTCATGCTCCACAAATTCTCAACACATGCTTTATGCTGTGGAGTCTCCTCTGAGCTCCAGCTCAACTGCCTGTTAGATATCTCCTCCGGGGCGTCAAATTAAACATGTTCCCGGGCTTCCCTGGTGGCTCAGTGGTTGAGAGTCCGCCTGCCGTTCAGGGGACGCGGGTTCGTGCCCCGGTGCGGGAAGATCCCACGTGCCGCGGAGCGGCTGGGCCCGTGAGCCATGGCCGCTGAGCCTGCGCGTCCGGAGTCTGTGCTCCGCATCAGGAGAGGCCACAACAGTGAGAGGCCCGCGTACCGCAAAAAAAACAACAAACAAAAAAAAAACAAAACATGTTCCCACTGTGCTGGTCCTCTTCCAGTGATTTTTTTTTAAATATTCATAAATGGCACCACCATCCACCCATCTGCAATAGGCAGAAAATCAACTCTACATCTCCTTCACCCTAGTTCTGTAATCAAATACTCACCAAGATTTTGTTCTCTAAAAATGTTGTGAATTCGGCCATTTCTCTCTATTTCCATTATCCCCAGTCCAAAGAGCCATCCATTCTCTTCTGGATACTGTAAGAGCCCCCAACGGGTCTTCCCCCCAGATCCATTCTCTATACAGCAGCCAGAGTGATCTCTTAAAAACGTACCAGATCATAGAATTTTCTGGCATGAAACCCATCAGTGACTCCTCAGGGCTCTCAGAATAAATACCCGCATCCTCAGGAAGGCCTTCAAGGTCCTGCACAACCAGGCCCTCTCCCCACCAGTCACTTACTGAGCTGCTCTCCCTCTCACCTTCAGCTCCTTCTTCATTCTTCAGCTTCCTTCTTACTTTAGAGCTTTGCACATACTGTTCCCTCTGCTGGGAATGCTCTCCATCATCCCCATATCCTTCAGAGCTCACCTTGCTCACCTCCCAGACTGTTTCTGCTCTTTCCATTACACTCTCACCCAGCACTCACCCTTCACTTGTCCTGCATTTCCCATACCAAGTCTCTTAGCATGCTTATAATTATTTGATTGTGTAGTTAATATTTCATATCTAGAGACCATGTCTGCCTTGTTCACTGCTCTATCACCAAGTGACTTGCACATAGTAGGCATTTTATGCTCTAACAACATTCTAGTAAATGGTTGACTTCTCCTATCGTAAATTAGCTTATCCCCTCCACTCATTTCCTCCTCTCCCTTCACTGTCAAATTTCTTTAAAGACTGGTCTTTACTATCTGCCTCAGCTCCACCCCCATTCACTTACCAACCCGCTAAAATGTGGGGTCCTCAGGCACCACTCCAGTAAAACCGTTAGTGCCAAAGTTCGCCAATCAAAGCTCATGACGTTCTGGGCTTTTTCTAGATTTACTCCTACTAAACATTTCTGTGACATTTGACACTATGGACAATTCCCTCCTGTTTCCTTATGCAGAAAATGTGATGAGTAGCTCCTCTGTTCCTGGCCCTGTGATTAGAACAGGGTCCCTTCTCACATTGAGCCCAGTGAGAGAGTCAAATCAACCATCACAAATATGCAAGTACAGCTCTGCAAGTGCTACGAAGAAAAAACAAAAAGCCAGAAGAGTGTAAAAGGCAGAGACTCTGAAATTGCCCTCCTATGTCCCCCTGACTTGCGTTTTGCTTCCACAGCTGAGTTCTCCTCCATGTGTCCCATAAACGCCTGCATGCCAGGGTTCCTTCCTTATCACGCTGCCTTTCTCATGCACACTCTCTTCCCGTGCTTGGGGTCCAAATCTGTATCTTCAGGCTTAATTTTCCAAGCACCTCTTGGATATCTCCTGGGTGTTCCCTAGGCACCTAAAACGGTGCATTCCGGAACAAGTTCAATGTCTTTCCCCAGTCCTTCTTCTGCTGTTTCCTCTCTCACAGGTCACCTAAACTAAAAACTAAACACCCCTGAGATTTTTCTCTCCATTTCCCTCACCCCACAGCAATCAGGGAGTTGACACAATTCTGCCTTCTAAGCATCTTGTAATTTAACCTTCTCCATACCCAGTGCCACTACTTTTGATCAGACATTCATCATCTTTCTCCTGCATTACTGCTGTGGCCTCCTCCCTGGACCCTCACCTCCAAGCTCCGCCTACCCTGATCATTCGCTCTGCTGCCAGCCACATTTAATGTGGTCGCGTCGTTGCCCTGTTTAAAGCCTCCAGTGCCTTTAAGATATAGTCCACATTTATTAACTTCATAATCAGATCCTGCCTACCTCTCCTGTCTTACTCTTTTTCCATTCATTCATCCCACAGATATGCACTGAGCACCTAGTATGTATCAGGCACTATTTTAGGCACTGGTGATAAAGCAGAAAACACTGGCCCTACACCCAGGTGCTACACACACATCTCTCTCTCTCTCTCCCTCTCTCTCTCTCTCTTTTGCACGCCTGCGCACACACACACGCACATACACCTGGTTTCCAGCAACTTGAAATCTCTCACCATTTTCTACATGACCCATGTTCTTTCAGCCTTTCATATAATACCTCCAGTGGCTGAAAGACTCTTTTCCTTCCTCTCAGACATATTTGCACTCCCTATAGACTCAACAGTCACATTTAACCTCCATGAAGCCCGCAGGAGTTCCTCAGGCAGATTTAGACATACTGCCTTCTTTCCAAGTCAAAACGCTTTGAACACACATCTTTCACGTGTACTTCTTTTTTACATGTCTGTCTCCATCATTAAACACTGAGTTCTTTGAGAGTGGGGTCCCATCTCCCTCCAGGGCATAGCTTCAACAAATTTTTACTAATCATACAAATTGAAAAATAAATGAACAAATATGTTCCACTACGTCTTTAAAGGAACAGTCCACCAACTGTACCGTGCACTAGAATTCACTGGGCATCTTGTTTAAATGCCAATTCAGATTCAGTAGGTCTGGGGTGAGGCCTGAGACTCTGCATTTCTAACACACTCCCAGGGGATGCTGATGCAGCCAGACTAAGGACCGCACTTTGAGGAGCAAGGCTGTAGAACTTCGTGATCACAAACCCCAGAAAGTGAGGTTGATGGAGAACTATTCTGTGGAAATTAAACAAATAAACAAATGATAGTTCTGCTCCACATCTTGTCAGTCACATCTGCGTGATATCTTGACAGCAACCAACTTCCTGAAATACTGGAGGGAAACGTCATTGCCATTGCCGTATTGCCATAACCCTTCCCTAGTTGAACAGCCCACTCCGTGCTCTCCAGATCCTCTGAGAAGCCCTCACCCAGCTGGTTCACCAGTTTCCGCTTGTTGCAAAAATCCAAGCGTGTCTTTGTTTCCAACTCTGCAGATGGCTCCAGTGTGTCCCCTTGTCACCTCTAGCGTGGACACAGGCTCCCATACTTCCCTGCCAAGGGTCGGTGGCACAGGACGGTGCCGTCCCTCTTGCACTCTCCCTGTTCTAAGGCAACAGCCCTGGCTGCCATTCAGGGCATCACTTTTCAAGCTGTCCTGCCTCATTGACAGAAGGCTTGGCACCGGCTGGCTGCTCTGCGGCCAGCACACCTCTCCTCCTCCCAGCATCCTCCGTACTCTACTGGGAGCCTGCACGGACTCACAGGGGCCACCTGAAAGGTGATCCAAGTTTTAATATAAAATTTTCCTACCCTCAGAATTCTGAGATACTACTGGGATTTATAAGTTGTTTCAAGGCTGTTTTAAAGACAAACCTATGGTATTTACAGAGATATATGGTCCTGTGTAAGCGCTGTGTGGTTCTTTATAGAAGGTGCAGTATAAATGTTCTTGTATTACTAGGAGGATTATATAAAAGATGTTAAAACATGTTTTGACCAACCAGTGGTATGGCCACAGAATATAATGTATCCATTGTCAAGAAATCCCCACCAGAGACCTCTGAAATCTTACATTGATTGAGTCGTGCTGGACTTGAAACACATTGAAAATTTTCCAAATGGCAAAATATAAAATATACTCTTTCTTTTTTTTAGTATTTACCAGTTAAACACTAAAGTACTGTAGCTGGCTGACCTTTCACAGCAGTTTTTGTTCTACTTTTCCAAAAGCAGCCAAAAAGGGATTGTTTTCTTTTAATGCTTTGTTTTGTCTCTAAGAAAAAAAGAACCAACTTATTTTGAGCATTCTACTCCCCCCACCCCTGCCTATGCAATAACATCATAATGGCAGAATAATCGCTGTAAACAATGCCCTAGGGATTTAGTTGGCTACAGCGGGGGACTCTAAAAGCCAATTCCAGTGCTTTTCTTAACTACATCATTGCATTTTTGTCTGCAAGTGGATAAGAAGAGTCTCCTTTTAGAGCAGGTTGACGGAAAGTGCTAATTGTTGACACATTAGCTAATTGTTATGATTAGCCTCTGACTTCTTTTTAATTCTCAAAGTCAAGATCTCAACTGTGAAGTATGAAGATGCTCTATTACAACAATGCTATGAAAACATTCAAACAATGAGGGGCTAATCTTCAGAAGCATTTCAATCCAGTGGCCTCTAGACAGCCCTGCCTTTAAAGAATAGACAACTATCAGGAAAAAAAAATATCCTAACTGTTGCACCCACTCAGTATTTCAGACATAAGTGTTCTGGGTTATCATTAATGATCTGTGTTTACAAATTCACTGTGTCTTTGGAAAGTGGACGTAACTCCAAACCAAGTAAACCACATGCAAGCTGTAATGGTCTACGGACAATTGAGGCAGCTTGGAATCCACGACAATGTGAACCTGTAAGGTACCAGACTTAGATGTTTCTCAGTTTTCTAAAAATCAACAAGGGATATTTGAAACTGGGGTCATTCTCAGCTATAGTTCAACTTGGGAAAACAACTAGGCAGGAGTACTAAAATGTATGTGTTCTTTAATATTTAAAGAAAAGGAGGGAGAGGAAACCAAGCAAAGAAAGTAGCAAGAAACCAAATTGCAGGGTTCAATTCTTGGCTCCGGCCATTGAATGAGTCATTATTCTGTGCCTCATCCAGCTGACTTGTAAATGCAAGCAAATATTTACTATAGGAATAACCTGCCTTCATATAAAAATATTATTTGACTGTATTTCAATTTTTAAAATTCAGACACATCTTAAGATCAATGCACAATTCTATCATGATAAAATGTTAAAAAAAAAAAATCTGAATAGACATTTTTCCAAAGAAGCCATACAGATGGCCAACAGGCACATGAAAAGATGTTCAACATCACTAATCACCAGGGAAATGCCAATCAAAACCGCAATGAAATATCACCCCATACCTGTCAGAATGGCTATCCTCACAAAGATAAGAGGGCTTCCCTGGTGGCGCAGTGGTTGAGAGTCCGCCTGCCGATGCAGGGGACACGGGTTCGTGCCCCGGTCCGGGAAGATCCCACATGCCGCGGAGCGGCTGGGCCCGTGAGCCATGGCCGCTGAGCCTGCGCGTCCAGAGCCTGTGCTCCGCAACGGGAGAGGCCACAACAGTGAGGGGCCCGCGTACCGCAAAAAAAAAAAAAAAAAAAAAAAAAGACGAGAGAAAACAAGTGTTGGTGAGGTTGCGGAGAAAAGGGAACCCTTGTGCACTGTTGGTGGGACTATAAATTGGTGCAGCCACTATGGAAAACAGTGTGGAGGTTCCTCAAAACATTAAAAATAGATACATGATCCAGCAATTCCACTTCTGGGTACTATTTATCGGAAGAAAATGAAAACAATAATTCAAAAAGATATATGCACCTCAATGTTTATTGCAGCATTGTTTACAATAGCCATGATATGGAAACAACTTACATGTCCATCGGTGGATGAATGGATAAAGAAGATGTGAGATAGATAGATAGATAGATAGAGAATTCAGCCATAAAAAAAGAACGAAGTTTGCCATTTACAACAACATGAATGGACCTTGAGGGTATTATGCTAAGTGAAATAAGTCAGACAAAGACAAGTACTGTATAACCTCTCTGATATATGGAATCTAAACCAAAACCAAAAACAAGCTCTTAGATTCAGAGAACAGGTTGGTGATTGCAAAAAGAGCAGGGGGAGGGGGAAGTGTGAACTGTTGTGGGTTTTTTTAGTTTAAATAAATTGAAGAAAAAATTTTAAAACACCCAAAAAGACCATTTTCTGTGTCAACAAATCGAGGAAATACACTCTCCTTAAATTATTCTTGCTTATAATCTTCCCTAAATAAGATAATCCTATTTACAACCCATCCATTAGTCAAAATATTTACATTTTCTTCCTATGGTGATATTCATTTTAAACTTTAAAATATCTACATTCTTAAGAAAAATATTTAGATCAGTTTTAAACAAGTGACACTTTATTTTGTCCATAGTTTGACTATTCTCAGTGACTTAACTGGTTACTAACTAGTTAACCCAGTTAGAGTTGTTTATAAGATTGAATGTGATAATAATTTAATGTGGCTAAAGCAGCTTGGCACACAGTCAGCACCTAATAAATGTTAGCTACCATCATCATCATCAAAGTGACAAGTAACTGATCAAAGAGTCAGACTTTCATTTATAGAAAATGGTGCAGACGTCCCCACTTTAAGCAAGATGTAACACAGCATCGCGCGGGAAACAAAGTGTTACGAGTAGGAGCTATGAAATTTTGGGAGGTAGCACACGACAAGTCAACACTTTACTGAACTTTTATTACATGGTAGGCACTCTGCTATGTGGCTAACAGTAGGACTTTGTCTACATACACAAAATGAGCTGAAGTCAAAAAACCAAACAAAGAAAAAAAAAAACTTGAGTAGTCTCTCCTCCATTTAAATGCCCCAGGGGTAGAATCTTTAGATTCTAAAGAGAAAGCGAGGTTAGAAAAACCAAAGGTAAGAGGGAAAACTTGGAAGAGACACATATGCAAGTTTCTTATAAAGTTTTACCTTTACTAAACAAAAAAATGGTCAGTACACAAATCTAAGAAAATCAACAAAATCTTTCTACCCTAAATTTGTAATCATTAAATGAATAATTTCTCTTTCCTTTGTTCAAAACCTTTCAGGCCCTTTCTTCGCCACAATTTCAACCAGACATTTAAGAATTCACTTTGCATTATTGCAAAGATCATAAGAAGAAGGCAAGGTCTTTCCTTGTTCCAGTCCTCTATCTAACAGGAGTGCCATCGGCTGAGACTCAGTACCAGCTCCCAAGTCTGTGCTAGAGACACAGCCTGAAAACGCCTCCTTTCCTCTTCCCTCACACCAATCTCCCACCGCCCACCCGCTCAGGGTCATCTTAGCCAGGGTTTCATCACAAACCCCACCTCCAGCTCTATAAACCACTTGACTTTTAGTTTCTTTTCCCCATCTCCTATTTTTCTTTTTTAAGTTAACCTAGGATTTTTTTAATTTTTTTTTTGAAATTTACAATATATATATGGAGATTCTCACTGCAGTGAAAATGTGTCCAAAGTAAAGCGTCAGGGCAAGGAAGCTCTAGGTTGAGGAGGGATTACTGTGGGTGAATTAAGTGCAGCTACTGTTTCAATGAAAAATGCATTATTGAACTGAGTCAATCATTTATTTTCTAGCTGAATTAAACTTGTTTTCCTAACAAAATACGGATCCATACTAACTTCTACGTGTGTCAATTGCTATAACGTTTTTATTCCTAATTCTGTTAAAACGTTATACATAAGAAACTAGCTATATCTCACGATATATATATTCTTCTGCATTTTTGGTGATTCCATATAAGGACTGGTGTCCTTCTAAGAGAAAGGAGGGAAGATTTGAGACCCAGAGGCGTGGGCCCAGAGGGGATGACAGAGGCAGAGACGGGGGTCATACAGTTCCAGGCTAAGGGACGGATGACAAGGCTTGCCTGCAGTCAACAGAAGCTGAGAGAGAGGTATGGAACAGACTCTCCCTCAGAGCCTCCAGAGGGAACCAACCCTGCAAACACCTGGATTTTGGCCTCCAGAACTAGGAGACAGGAAGTTTCTGTTGTTTTAGGCCACCAAGTTTGTGGTAATTTGTTAGGGCCATCTTAGGAAACGAATACACTCATATTTAGGATTTATCTCAGGGTTGCTGTGAAAATAGAGGACATGATGGGAAGGCAGCTAGCACAGTGCCCGCTCAGTAAAAGCTAGCTCCTTCATTCACCCCTCTCCTCCTGGGCAGTGAGAAGGGGCAGAGGGTTTTCTGCTGCTGAGGATTCAGGCAGGCTACTGATCATCTTTATGGGGTGGGAGCTCTAGAAGGTCATCTCTGGGACTCCTACCTCGTTCCTCTTACTGGGAAGTGCCAGGCCTCTCTCTGATGACAAAATGTCAGTGCCGACCTGTTTGGTGCAGGCTTTTCTTCCTGTCTGCCTCGCTGCCTGTCTCTGCCTCTGGGTAGAGCTTCGTCCTTGCTTACTAAGCTGCCGATAGAGAAATAGGCTCTACAAGAACAGCTGGGCTGGACAGCAGGACCCTTGTTCTTTTGGTCCCAGGTCATCACAGTCTCTCTGGATGACCACTACAGTCCCCACTGTGGCCTGACACATAAAGCCAAAGATTCCGCAAATTCAGCATCCTTTTCCCTTTGGGCTCATTTACTCTTCGTTGACTGTTTTCTTTGACGGAGAGGTCAATACCAAGGTCTTAGAGCCTTTCCAACCCAGTTTCATTACCTTGTTTCTCCTTTTAAAGAAGAGAAGACATATCACTTATTATTCTTTTTTTTTTTAATTTCCTCAGGAAGATGCATCATTTAATGCAGAGAAAAGTAAAAAAAAAAAAAACAAAAACAGACCTTGTTCAAGCCCTAGGTCACCTACTAACTAACAATATGACCACACACCAAAGCAAGACACAAAAAAGAATGGAAAAAATTTTTAAATACTGTGAAATTGATTTTGGTCATTGAAAACCTACTTTGAAGTCATTTCTTTTTAGAATTCTACCTTTTTCTCAATTTAATCCATCAAGTGAGAACTTGCGTCCAAGTAGACACAGCCAGATTGCTAGGCAGTGGTCTGTTTCCTCACATTCCCCTAATCCGTCTGCAAAGTAAAGAAAAGCAGCAGATATATAAATAAATATATCATATATGTCATATATATGTTTCATATATATTTCATATACATGCTTCATATACTGTGTGTGTGTGTGTATGTGTGTGTATACACACCCCTATTTAATTCATTGGGATGCAATTAATGGATACCGAAAAGGCAAAGCATTTTTAGTTCCTTGGAAGACAAGCTTTAAAAATTAAGGTGGTATTAAAAGCTTCATTCTCCCCTTTGCCGAAAAGAATAAACCTTCTCTACCTTCTTCCTTGTTTTTTCCTTGATTCGGGTAGATAATCTAAAAACCTGACAGCCATACCGCAGTTATATGAAAAGGACAGCAGAGAAGTATCTCCTGTGAATGCAGACATGTAGATGCAAAAGGAGACCAGGTTTATGTCCTGCTCGCTGCAGCACTCTCTCTAACATGAGTATAGTCAACTTTCAGCATTCAGGCCAAAGGAAAGGAGAAGAGAGAGGAAGCATCATTAAGTAGACACTCTTTCATTACATGCTCTATTATAGATGCTTTGCATGCATTAGAGCATTTGATCCTCACAATAACCGTAAGAGGTGGATGTTATTATCTCCATTTTACAAATGAGGTAACTGAGGCTTAGAAAGCTTAAATAATGCGGGGCATGCATAATTGAGAGATAAATAAATAAAACTGACACCTCCCTCCTTATAACTTCCCCCACCCGCTTGGAGAGGCACTCTAGAAGAAAGGATGTAGGAGCAACGAAGAAAACTGGAGATGGTTGTTTAGATTTAGGTGACCAAACAGCCTTTAAGAGAGATAGCTTGAATGTCAGTACAGGAAAAAAACTCCCTGTGCTGAAATCTGATTACAACATCATTTAAATCCCCTGAAACTTATCCTGATATCAAAAGACATGCTTTGCTTACACCAGTTTTGAAAGCTTTGAAACCCTAGTCATGAAGCAGCAGGTGTGGGCTGCCTTAAATCGTTCTGGAGGATAACCACACTCCCCCAGTGCCACTCCCTTGCGTGGATTTTGCTTGTGCCCTCTATTCTTCATCTGCTAGAGGGAAAACACAGAAAACATCACATGTCGTTTTTAAGATCAGTGAAGTCTAGAAGTTTTCCAGCATGGTTTTCTGAAACTAAGTGTTCTCATGAGAACCGATAGCTTCTATGCTGGCCCTTGTAGGTTTATTCATCCAACCCGTGGCTACTGACTGAGGAAGCCCTCTGGATGGGGCACAGTCTTGAAGCAGATTCAAAACTAGCATAAGAAATAACTTTTGCCTTTAGAGAGTTTGCAATCTAGTGCGCAGACACGTCAATCCATTAGAAAGCAATTACAATTTAACTCCCCCCATTCTGAAGTCTGTGCAGAGAAGAGAAATCGGTATAGGCTGGAGATTGAGGGAAATCCTGTGCTTAACTCACCTCCACCTTGACAGGCTCCTGAGAAGAAAATCTCTGACATGGGACCGTTAAAGCCTCACTTTACTTTCCACAAACACATTTGCCTACTTTCACAGCTATTTACACAGACAGTAAACAACCTTTTGCTTCAAGACGAAATGTAATTGTCACCTACTTAAGTGCAGTGAGACGGTGGTCGAAAGCTACTGGCAGAGTATGTCTATTAGACCTCCTAGTGAAGGAACAGAACCAGGCTGCCCCAAGACAAGAAGCTCAAGATGGGTCCTGGTAAATTTCTGCATTCTACCTAGGAAAGTGCCATCTGCTTGTCCTTAAGAAATATACATTTCGGTAGGCAATAACTGAACAAAATCCTTGGAAACTTGCTTCTTCAACCAGAGATCTGTGGATACAATCATACATACAATTCGCCACAGCTCACAAAATTTTATGACTACATAGACCCTGAACCAAAACAAGGGGGTAATTCTGTGAAAAGGAAAGTTTCCACCAGATTCTTGGCATGAAAAACAAATGTAGGCTCTATAAATGAGAGATAGCTTTCTTTTACTTTTTAAATTATGTCTGTGATGGAGTAGAAGGCCACCATCCATCATGGAACTAGCTGACAATTGGTTACACTCAAATCATCTCCTGACTGGGGGTTTTCTTGGTCTTGTACATCTTGGCTTCCTACCCAATGTCTACCTCATCACGCCCCCTCCTGCCCTCTGGTCCTGACACATATAACAGCCCAGTAAGAGTCTTCCCTAAAAGCTTGATGGTGGTGGCCAAATGAGAAGAAAAATAACAACCTATACTTTTTTTAAAAGGGTGGGGGAGTCAACTTTGAAATGCCACAAATTTTTATCAACTCCTTCAAGTGATAAACTATGACTCATGTATCTTGGTTTATGCAGTGTTGATCACAGTAGCTGAGACACAGGCTCTCAAAAGTTTGTAAACAACAGCAAGTCTTTACCATGAATGGTGAGTTCGAATGATTCCTCTTTCACTTTCAACTTAAAAAGATCAAATTCATCATCAAATATTGTATCTTAAATGTCTGGGAATGGTTGAGCCACTTGGAAAAGAGTTTGGCAGTTTTTCAAAAAGTTAAACCTAGAATTACTATATGACCCAACAATTCCACCCCTAGGTACATAGCCAAGAGAATTGAAACCAGATGCCCACACAAAACTCATTCACAAATGTTCACAGCAGCATTATTTATGATAGCCAAAAAATGGAAACAACCTAAATGTCCATCAACTGATGAATGGATAAACAAAATGTGGTGTATCCATGCAATGGAAAATTATTCAGCCATGAAATGCAATGAGGTTCTGATACATGCCACAATATGAATGAACCTTGAAAGCACCATGCTCTGTAAAAGAAGCTAGACTCAAAAGGCCACATACAGTATGATTAGATTTTATTTGGAATGTCCAGAATAGGAGAATCCATAAAGACAGAAAGTAGATTAGTGGTTGCCAGGAGCTAGGGGAAGAGAGAACAGGAAGTGACTGCTAATAGTTATGGGGTTTCTTTTGGGAGGTGAAATGTTCTGAAATCAGATAGTGGTGATGGTTGGACAACCTTGTGACTATACTAAAAACCACTGAATGGTACACTTTAAAAGGGCGAATTTTATGAGATGTCAATTATATCGCAATAAAAAATATTTGGAAAACCTCTTGGTGAAGAAACTATAGTTAGGATTTATGTTTAGTTCTTTAGGTGTGATGAGAACTATTAATATTCCACGTATTATTTCTTTGTCAATAAATATTAGACAACATATCAGAATTCTTCATATACTTACAATAGAAACCTGAAAGTTCTTTAAACATTTGTTATATTACATTAAAGTAGCAATCATACTAATAATGGCTAACGTTTACTGAATGCTTACCAGGTACCAAGCACTAGTCTAAGTACTGTACATGTATTAACGCTTAAAAGAGTTGAAAGAACTTTATAAGGTGAGTGCTATTCTTATCCCCATTTTATATAGGAAAGTGAGTCACAGAGAGATTATCCAAGGTCACACAGCCAGCTGATGGTGGAGCCAGGATCCAAGCCCAGGCAGCCTGGTCCAGAGCTGGCACCCATAACAACCATTCAATTCCACCTTTAATGAAAAGGAAAAGGATTAGTGTTGTAGACAGAGTGCCAGATACGTCACTGCAGGGCCTAATCTGGAGATTTGGTCTAAACTGTGCCACAGGCAAGCTCTGCAAGCCTGGGGCCCCTTGGCCTGCTTCTTCTGACCTCTAACGTGAGCGTCTGGGTTAGCACCATCTCCAAGTCCCCAACCACCCAAGACTCTGCCACTAAGTCAATGACAAACCAAGACATATTCAGAGGTAGATATTCAATCATTTAGTATATTGTGCACATCAGGAACTTTGAACTCATAATATTCTATAGAAAACAACTAGTAGTTTTAAAATTAACCCCCCTGAAAAGACCTCAGGGTCTAAGGGACAAGGTTGGCTAGCAGGCACTTTTTTTTAATACAAAAAATGGAAATTCTGTTACTCTCCCTTATAATCAAGAAATCAGGGCTTCCCTGGTGGCGCAGTGGTTGAGAGTCCGCCTGCCGATGCAGGGGACACGGGTTCGTGCCCCAGTCCGGGAAGATCCCACATGCCACGGAGCGGCTAGGCCTGTGAGCCATGGCCGCTGAGCCTGCGCGTCCAGAGCCTGTGCTCTGCAATGGGAGAGGCCACAACAGTGAAAGGCCTGTGTACCGCAAAAAAAAAAAAAAAGAAATCATTCATTACATTTTTTCTTCCTGAAATTTAATTCCATGATATCACTTTTTTAAAATTCCAAACTATCACTTAGTTTTTGAGGCACTAAGGACACAATAAGAAATAAGGCCAAAAGAGGGTTCCAGTTCATTTTTAAAGGGGAGGGGGGAGATAATAAGCAAAGCCAACAGATCCATAAACGAGATAATGTCAGATAGTGATAAGTTCTATGAAGAAAATAAAAGCAGGGTGATATGATGGTAATTGTTGCTTTATTTTATTTTATTTTTTTAATTTAAGATCTAGTCTCTTAGCAACTTTGAAGTACATAGCTCAGTATTGTTAACTATAATCACTATGCTGTGCATTAGATCTCCAGAACTTACATCTTCTAACTGCAGTGTTGTACACTTTGGCCAATATCTCCCCAGTCCCCACACCTCCCTGCCTCTGATTGACTATCATTATACCGTTTCTACGAGTTCAGCTTTTTTAGATCCCACATATAAGTGATATCATACAGTATTTGTTTTTCTCTGTCTGATTTATCTCACTTAGCATAATACCCTCAAGGTCCATCTATGTTGTCCCAGATGGCAGGATTTCCTTCTTTGTCATGGTTGAATAATACTTGACTATATATATATATATATATATATATATATATATATACACACCACATATTCTTTGCCCATTCATTTGTTGACAGAAAGTAATTGGGTTCTTTAACATCCAATAAAACCTTAGGTATCATAGAGCAGAGATTTTGGTCTATTTCATCCATTTTATCCAAGTGCCTAGAAGAAAATACTGAATGAATGAATGAGCAAATGAACAAACTAATGAACAAACAATGAGTAAGTAGTGGTGCTTTCCACATTGTAGCAAAGACTGCTAGCTAACCACTAAGGCAGTTTATACCTTTTCCGTGCTCCTGGACTACACTATTATGTATTAGTTTGCTAGGGCTACCATAACAAAATAACTCAGACTGAGTGGCCTAAACAACAGAAATTTATTTTCTCACAGTTCTGGAGGCTAGATGTCCAAGACGGAGGTGTCTGCAGGTGTGATTTCTCCTGAGGCCTCTCTTCTTGGCTTGCAGACAGCAGCCTTCTTGCTGTGTCCTTACATGGCCTTTCCTCTGTGTGCATGCACATCCCTGTTGTCGCTTTGTGTGTCCTAATATCTTCTTATAAGGACACAGACAGACTGAATTAGGGTCCACCCTAACAGATGCCTTTTAACTTAATTACGTCTTAAAGGCCCTGTCTCCACATAGAGTCACATTCTGAGGTATTGAGGGGTAGGACTTCAACATATGAATTTGGGGAGTCACAATTCCATCCATCACTCTACATTTCCCAGCCTTTATTGCAGATAGGTAGAAACCAGTGACATGGCTGCAGTCAGTGGAATCTGAGCAGATCTAACCATGAAACCTCCTGACCCGATCCATAAAAACCTCCACACATAATCCTCCATGCCGTTTCTCCATCTGTTGGCAGGATACTGACCCACAAGATGACATTGGAAGCTACAAGGTAAAGATGACAAAGCCTCCAGTAGCCTGGGTCCCTGAAAATGGTGGAGCAGAATCTCCCCTGGCACCACTGGCAGAGGCATACACTGGACTACTACATGAGAGAAAAACAGACATACACCGAGACGTGTTTTTTATAGCAGTGAACCTATCTTAACCAACACAACCTCCATTACACCTTCAAGTCTCTTTACTCTTCCCTAATAACTTTCTGTTATTCAAGCAAAAGTGTCCTTTTTTTAAGATTTCCTGCAGTATTATGACTTCAGTCATTTCTTTTGGTACTCCTCTATTCCTAATCTCTTTACTCTCATCCTAAAATATAGAGCCCTAAAGCAGACAGAGGCCTCTTAGAGCAAGTTTTCACGGTAACGCAGTGGCACATCACAGACTGAGGTCTTAAACATACTATGTATCCTGAGATAATACAAAGACACAAAAGCTGGAGTTTCCCAATATTCTTAAATCCATGGCTCAACCTCACACACAAAAAAAATTAGCCTTTATGGGCCAACTCAGAATTGCCAGCTGCTGCTGTGGTTCATATGCTAAAAATAACAGGGCACCAAGGAGCAGCTTGCCAGGCCAAATCTGGGCTGCACTGCTCCCTGGCCCAGGAACAACAAACAAGGTGAAGGAGGTAGTCAGGGGAGGGACCATTCTTCGCTGCAGTGATCCCAAGAGCAACCGGGAATCGAAAAATAAACATTGGTTGACTCCAGTGCCCTTGAACAAGTATGCAAAGTCACTGAATAACAGAGCCAGCTAATCTAAATGCCAATCTAAACTTCTCCATCTGAGCTGCTAATGCAGGTGGCCAGAACTTTAACTTCTAAATAAATTTACCAGAAGAAATATGATGATTTTATATCATTTATATCAGTAACAGATGCATCTGACCAATTCTAAAACGTGTAGATTTTCTTTTAGAGCCCAGAAATATAACTCAGAGCTTGAGTGATGAAATACAAGCCTCAGTCTGACTATTTCTTTCTTCCTTCCTTCCTTCCTTCATTCATTTATTCAACATCATTATTCATGCCCAATAAGTGCCACGCACTCAGCTGAGGACTAGAGATGAATTAACTAGTAAAATCCAATTTTTTCCTTCAAGGACTTCACAATCTTGGATTTGGGGGGAGGAACTGAGAGGAAAGCACAAATAAAAATGTGATCATCGTTATATTGGCATTACGGCCAGGTACTCTAGGAACACAGAGAAGGAAATGATCAGTGGAAAATGGAGATGCAAATGAAAATACTGGCAAGACCCCTAAATAAGTGTCTACTACATAGATGTCATTTGCACTTGGTTCGAGAAAAAAAGCTTTTATCCAACTGGGGGTGTAACCAGTAAAATAACTGCACAGCAGACTAAAAAGTACAAAAGAAAAATCAAGTCTCGGAGTCACAGGAGCAAGTCCTGGGCATGCTCACTGGCCCTCCTGACCTGGACTCCTGCCTGTGTCCCTAATTCTGTCCAGAGAATGAAGCCAAGCCACTGCCCGGCTTGCTGCCATGTATCATACCCTGGGGGACCTTATGGGAGCGAAATTAGAGGGAGGGCTGCTGCTGACGATAGAAGAAACCTGAAAACAATGACTTATATTGGCTTCTGACCCAGTTTTATTTCCTAAGAAAGTGTCACCCAAGTTTCTGGAGCACTATTTTTCTCTAGTTTCCTCCAGCTTTCCCCAGTTAAATCAGATCCCAAGATCCTGACTGAAGCACAAAAACACAAATCCCTTCATGTGGCCCCTCTTCTGGGATATCTGATCCCGGGCTCCATGAATAGACTTCAATATGTTGGATCACATTGTATGGAAACAATTCATCGCTATCTCCTCTCAACTACACAGCCAGAATCTTCACCCTGGCTGGTTGGCATTTCCAGTTCAGTGGGGTTTGAATGACCTCTGAAAATAGTGGGCTGTTTTTAAAAGAAAATAAAATGAGAGACTAAGTCATGAACATCAGTGGCCTAAACCATATATGCTATTTGCTGATTTTAATCTTTCAACCAGACTTACTCAAAGCAAGTATCTTTTACAACTGGGAAAATGAGAATGAGGATTATAGGTGTAATTATTTTTGGTTAGTGAAATGACAAATTCTCCAAACTCCCTTCAGAGGAGTGACCCTGTCCCAGATTGAGAATGTCATGTTCATGAATGTCCTTTCTCCTTGTCACCTTCCTCAGATGGTCAATTAAAGCTACTAGTGCTTTCTCCTATGACAAGGACACGTATCCAGTGGGAACTGGACTGAAGCCAACACATTAATTTCATGGAATTCAGCTGAATGATTTTATTTCCTCCCAAGGCTGACCCGGGGCTCACGGCCAGTGGATGGTGGCAGTGATGATGATGTTTCCAATAAGACCCTCCACTGGCCTGCTGGATTCGGGCTATGACAGATCCTCATATGACTTTGCTGGAGGTGAACTGAAGGTGAGTTAAAGTTTCTATAATGAAAATAGTTCAAGCAGATCTTCAGAATCTCTTGAGGCATGGGATAACTAAACAAAATTCGCATCATGAAAGGGATAATTGTAGCCAGACTCTAAGGTAGCCCCAGTGATCCCCGCTTCCTGGCCTTCACGCCCTGGTAGAATCCCCTCTTGTTGAGTGTGGGCTGCACTCCAGGACTCGCTTCTAATAAGGAGAAGTGAGACTGTGTAAGTCAGAGGCAACGCCGTAACAGGCAGTGTGTGCCACCGCCCTCACACTGCCTCTGGGGGAAGCCGGTGAACAACCCCAAGGAAAGGACCAAGTGGCAAGGACCTGAGAGCCCCTGCACAGTCTCCATGATGAGCTTGTAAACAGAAGTTCCCTAGCCTTCAGATGACTGCAGCCCAGGGCAACTTTTGACTGCAGCCTCCTGACGGACCCTGAGCCAGAACTACCCTGCCATGTCCCACAGAATCTAGAAGAGATAACAAGTGTTTGCTGTTTAAAGCTGCTAAATGTGGGGGAAATACTGTTATAATAATTAATGGAATATTATTAATTAGCAGTAATTAATACAGGGGCTAAAACCTGTCCACCTCCAAACACTGGGGTGCGGGGTGCTAAGAACGTGCCCACACCTGTGCAGTTACCTCCCCCGCTGTGTCTCTCGAGCCCGAAGTGCCTGAAGTGTACACAGTTACTCACAGAGCATACATTGAGTGGCCTCTGTGTGCAGTCAGGATACCAAGGGTTTCCCTTTTGAAAACCTTATTTTCCTTCGCCTTCAGAGCCAGCCAGTTTCCTCGTCGAAAACAGTTTTCAAGGCCCCTAAAAATGGAGGCCAACCATTGAACCCCAATCCCAGGTAGGAGTCTGACGTCTCCCATTATGAAGGAAAAACAGGGGCCGAAGTGGAACTTCATGGAATGTGGTCACCCTCCCTCCAGTCCCCCCTAAGTTTAAATAGAAGCATTCCACCCTGCCCTCTTAAAATTAAGTGCCCTCTCAGAGCAGACACTGGAGCATAAAATACCTTCTTACTTCATCAATTTGAAGAGCAGAGATTTGCCTTAAAGGGCCAGGCAACCTGAAACTCTTCAACCAAAACAAGGCACCAGGTTACTGCAAACAGATGATATTTCATGGTGGACCTCAGGTATGCTGTCCTCACCATCAGGGCTTCTCACAGGACTAGCAGTAAGTACTGCCTATTATTACATCAATGATAAACCATTTGCATGCCATTAACATTTCATCCAGGTAGGGCTGATCCCTCAGTTTATTTTATTTGTTTAACAGCCAACAGGTTCCTTATTCACTGAAGTAAAGGACGGGAAACAGACTTTTTCTTCAATCCAGTCGGCTAAGCCAAATGCTTATATATATATTTTTCCCACCATTATTCCCATCATGCAGCTTATAGGACAATATATTATTTTTGACATAAAAATATTAAACAGGAAAGCTTTCAATTAGTCAAATGTAAAAACAAAGAGACCTATACCTAAGGCTTGCCTTGGCTATTGTGAAATGAAGTCATAAGCTGGTCATATAAACACACATTTTCAATAACAGAATTTTTTAAAGATGTTTTTAAATTAATTCATACCTTTGTTGATCCCACATGTGCCATTTGTAATTTAACATCAGAAAATAATCACTCCAAATGGTTCTCCCTGCTATGATTCACCACAGTGAACGATTCTGCCACTCACAGCAAATCAGAGAATGATTTGGAATGGCTTATTTTCCTGCTCCAATAAACTATGACTAGGCATTCAGCAGATTTTTCTTTTGTTTCTTATTATTTTGCAGAGTCGAGAAAAATATGAAAAATAAAAGAAATAACTGAATGGGCCACTGCTTTCAAAACTTATTTCGTCTTGCTCATTTATGTCAACCCTGTTATAATTCACCTCCATTCTCCCGTTTTTCTGATGGGTTTTCCATGTAATGGAACCCTTACCACTAGACGTTCCTTCTCTTTTGGATCTCAAGGCACAGTTTACCTTTCCACATAAAACTCTAAATAAGTGCCCACTGCTAAAATGGATGTGTATGATAAAACTGAAGTATTTCATTGGCTTTTTATTCTGGAAATAATTGGCAGAAATCTCCTTTGTTGCAATAATTTTGTATCGTTAAATCTATCCAGTAAGTATCTCAACACCCACTTAGCCATTCTGGGTCCCAGCCCAGAAAGTTGACTTACATGAAATAACAATGAGGCCCTTTGACAGTTTTCAACATACTGCTTTGATTAACAGATTTTTTTAATTGTATGCTTTTCCTAATTCAGTAGTCTAAAGTTATTAACTACTAAGACACAGCTACTACAATCCCTTTCTCGTCCTACTCTCATCCTTCGGACTCCAGGAATCATCCGTAAGAAGTATTTAATTTGCCAATACTTAAACCTACGGGGGGAAAGCATCCAGTGTCTCTCCCAACCTAAACTTCCAGGAAGCAAAATAGTGAATGACAGACCCAGTCATTTTTCATGCCAATGTAGAGAGGTATTGATATCCTACAATCCTCTCTCTTTCCAAAGCATCTCTTTCCAAAGCATCCTTCTCTCTCTCTCTCTCTCTCTCTCTGTCTCCCTCTCCCTCTCTCCGCCCCCCCCCCCCCCCGCCACACACAAGCATATTACCTAGAGCTTCCAAAGCTAGGAATGCCAATATCCCACCCACAGGAGCTAAGTTAGGAAGCAAAAAGACACTGTGTTGTCTAAGCTGGGGTTACATAAGGTACATTTTGCATAGAAATAATATTATAAATGAAGATTATCAGTTTATCTAATTAACTGGCATCACCTTCCACATGCCCTCCGTTCCGTAGGGTAAAGATATGAATAGACTAGTGGGCTCCAAACTGTTCTGGTCAAATAATAAATTGTTTTTAATTATGAGCATATCCATCATTTTATATATAGATATAGATATCAATATAGATAATCCACTGTGATGTGTACTCACAAAAATAAAAGTAGGAGAAGAAATCTATACATAGACATTCTAATATATGCCTGCTACACCCCAACAGATCACCTGCACATCTCCTGGGATTTACACTCCCCACTTACACTCCCCAGTGTTTTCCATACAGGATAATCTGACCCTTCTATCCTGCCCCAATGCCAAAGAGTAAATCATATAAACATAAAAGCCCATCCAAGCAGTGAGGAGATGCCCATGTTCTATAAGACTATCAGCTAGTCAAGGCAGCATTTCTTCCTTTAGAGAATCTCTTTACTTGTATATCCAATTTCAGATCCTAAAATAAACAGACCACTTTCCTTTATCAGTGTTTAAGAATCAGTAAAAATTCATTTATAAGTTTTAACCTTGTAAGCATTAAGCTTCAGCCCTGGAAAATTCTCTTTTTTTTTCAAAGTCAAATTGTTGCAAAAGCAGGATAGAAAATGTCTGTAATAAGTGGTGCTTTGGGTCAGGAAGGTGGCTGGAAAAACCAAAGTCTTGTGAGTTTTCCTTCTGCCAAGGAAGGTGAGTCAGACACTTAGCTGGGTTCCCTTGAGTCTTCTTAAACACTGTTTTCTTTAGATTGTTAGCACTGATTAAATCATATTTTTGCAATGCATTTTACTTTTTTAAATGCATATCCTCTTTGACCTAGTAATCTGACTCCTGCAAATCTATTCTAAGAAAATAATTTCAAATATCAAAAACTTTTTAGGCATAAGTATTCATCATAATGTTATTTATAAAAAAAAATAAAAAGCAACCTGAAAGCAATAAGGAAATGACAGATACACTCAATGATATATCATGCATCTACTTAAGTTGATGGCTACAAAAGCCATACAACTGCATCAAAAAAAAGCTTATGATAATTAACTGAGAAATTCAGAATATAAGCTGCATATACACTGTAATTATAACTACATAAAAATATCATAAGAAAAAAACAGGCTATCAGTAAATAGGACAAAATGAATCAACATTTTGGTTACGGGTAGTGACATTACTGGTGACTTCTTTATTTTCTATATTTTTCAGTATTCTCTGGTGTGGGTATATTATTTTTTATAATAAAAGTGGGGTTTTCTAAAAACCATCAAATAATTTATAAAGAATCCCCACAAATAAGAAAAATACAAATGACTCTAATTTTTGAAAAGGAAAATAATATTACAGATAATTCAGAAAAAGAAACCCAAATAGCAATAAAATGAAAAAATGTTCAGTCTTCCCTAGTCATCACAGAAAATTAAAGTAAGATAACAAAACATAATTGTATATCATAATAGTAACAAAAATGTAAGTTTTATACATTTTGTCAGGATGTGTGAATGTTAGAACTTTCATACATAACTGATAAAAGTAAAAATTGGTACAATCACTTTAAAGAGCAACTTGAAAACATCTAATAAAACTGAAAAATGTGATATATATTTAAACTACATGCATGCACATGAAAATTGCAATAATGTTCATCGTGACATTGTTCATAATAGTGAAAAATTAAAAAGAACTTACATTTCCATCAATGAGGAAATAAATAAATTGTGCTGCTTTCATATGACAGGATATTACAAAGCAATAAAAATGAATGGATTTGACCTATCTGGAACATCATAGATAAATCACAGAAGCATAATATTGGGTGAGGAAAGGATCTCAGGATAATATAAACAGTTGGTTCCATTTAAATAAACTTTTAAGACATGCAAAACAATGGTATATTATAGCCACATACAGGGCAACAATAGTATGAAAACATGCATGGGATAGCTAAACACCAAATTCAAGACAATGACAACGCTGGAGAGAAAGAGAAATGAATAGGATTGGGGATT
Source organism: Delphinapterus leucas (assembly GCF_059928025.1). Lineage (NCBI taxonomy): Eukaryota > Metazoa > Chordata > Mammalia > Artiodactyla > Monodontidae > Delphinapterus > Delphinapterus leucas. Next base: position 96,686,201 of record NC_143132.1, on the reverse strand, counting down.
GGTATTCCAGAAAAACCTCATTTTAATCCACAATGATTTTTTTTTTAAAAAAAGAAGCACTTGATGCATGATTAGCAAAGCATGATTAGAGACAACTGGATGCATATCTACAGATACATAGGTATCCATCATTATTGCCTTTTTTTTTTTGCTTAATATTTAACATAAAACATTGTAAAGAAACAATGAGCACCTAAAACTGACTCTTCATTCAAAAGAATAAGAGAGAACTGCCTTGCAAGGGTCCAAAATCTTAGTTCTAAAGAAAATAAGCAGAGCTTGGAATCAACATAGATTCAGAGCATGATCCAGCTAAGGAAAGCCATTTGCATGCTCTTGGGTGCTGCTTCTGCCTGCTCTGTGGTGTCAGGCATGGCATGAAAGCAACCTAAAGGTCCACTGACAGATGAATGTGGTACACATATACAAAGGAATATTACTCAACCATAGCAAATAATGAAACAATGCCATTTGCAGCAACATGGATGGACCCAGATATTAGGTCTGAAACTAACACAACATTGTAAGTCAACTATATTTCAATAAAAATTAAAAATAAAATTTTTAAAAAAGAAAAGTTACTTCTGCCTTTGTATGTGGTTGGAGAAGAGGGCAGGGGACGACCCACCAGAAAAGTTTGTAGTTAACTGTGCTGGGGGGGTTCATTCTCAAAAACACTAATGCCATTTAAAGTGCTTCAGCCACATGTGTTGCTGTTTAGCTGTATAGCACCATAAGTCTGGTGCTTTAACCTCCCTGCATGCCTGAAGATACTGACTTGTCCAACCCAGAGAGGGTTGGAGACTCTCAGTGTTTCCAGAAACCCCAAAGTTCTCCATAGAGGAGCTGCGTTTGGAGGGACCAGGCGCTTTAACGTCCCAGAAGGACCTCCTTCCACACCCTGGGAACTGTGCTTATCTCACAGGCCTGCAGTTAAGGAAGAAGAAATGATTGCTTTGAAAGGGGCCAAATTCTAAGTCCCTGCCTGTTCTTAGAGGCAATTGATTATTCTTTTGTTCCAGCAGAGGGGGCACCCTGGCAGATAAACCTGAATCTGAAGGTAACCAGCACAGAAGTCATCACCTGCACAACAGCCCTGACCTGGCAGACGGCTCTGGCAATCAGGCGAGCCGGCCCGGTAGATGACCAGGTTGGTAATGCCAACCCCACCTGCTCAGGACACTACCGCCACGTGCAACAGCAACCGGCCACTCTGTGTACAGACATCAAAGCAGCAGGTGACCCGTTCAAACTAACAATCTGAGTAATAGAAGATTGAGGTATTGACATATCCCATGCTTTGATCTACCACTCCCTTGAAAACATCTTTTGAGAACAAGTAGCCCAAAACTGGTCAAGGCAAATTAGTCCAAAATGTGTGTTGTCTGACCTCTTGGTCATCGAGTCTGCATCTGGAGGCACATTGGGAATGTGGAGCAAATCACACTGAAAGATTGTGCCCCCTCCTTCCTGAATATTTCAGGAGCTGTTCAGAATTCAGCCTGCAAGTCATGCTTCATTCAGGGCGGTTGATTAGTTCCAGTGGGGAGGGTACTGGACAGGACAATGAGTGGACAACAGACAGTGATTCATAGATTCCTCTGCTAAGAGTCGCAGGTGGTTTTAGGATAGAAAGAAAAGCAGGCTTAGTCCGTTCTCAAATCTGTCCTCCTGTCATAAGATTAACCAGAATTACTCGAAGTTATCGTAGTCATTCTCAGAAATGTCAAGTGCAGATGCCCTTCTAGGCATTCAGATGCTTCTCCCTCTTTCAATCTCCCTCCTCTCTTTGGAGTGGCCCAGAAAAACAACAGACTGGCCATGAGCCCCAAAATCAACGTCGTTCACTTAAAACTGGTTACCATAATGCACTAAAATGTCTTATCTGGAATGAGCTCTTTAAATATTTCAAAGAAAAAGAAATATAGGTTTTTCCAATAAAAGGAAGTAACTGGTAGCATTAGAAAAACTGAAGAAAAGCTGGGGAGTGAAGTGCAGTGATGCTGGCCAGGAGGTGCTTAACTTTTCTTTAAAAAAAGAAAAAGCTGATTTCAATTGCTAAGGCAACCCAAATGTACAAGAAATCTACTTGTGTGCATGAAACAGAATGCTACATACATAAAACAGCCAAGACTAACCAACATTTGAGAGTTAAACATTAAGAGAACAAAATTCTTGAGCTTAATTTCCTAGTCTGTATTTACATAAAATTAACTTAGTAAAGAATTAGAATAGAGGAAAAAACAGTTAAAATACTGTTAAAGAAAAACAATGCACATATGCTTATTAGGATATAAAATTATCCCAATAAGCATATTTATATTGGGACATAAAACTAAAAAATATATATATTTCTCACATGTAAATAAGCTATATATATGAGAAATATGTTCCCAAACTCTATTATATATTTAAATTCCATAATCCAGGTTTCCACGGTAGGTCTTAGGTTAGCCAAATGGTGATAACAATAATTCAGGTGCCCCCAAAAAATACTTTAGCAAGAGCTGCAAAAGCAAGAGCTACAAAAAGAGTATTGCCCAAGTAAGTCAAAAAACAAGTTTTCTATTTGAATTATCATATTAATTGCCAAATACTCCATTTTTTTTCCTCTGAAGACTAAAAGGTTTGATGTAATAAGGTTTAGTAAAAGAACTCTCGGGAATTCCCTGGAGGTCCAGCGGTTAGGACTCTGCACTTTCACTGCTGAGGGAGCAGGTTCAATCCCTGGTCAGGGAACTAAGATCCCGGAAGCCACATGGCGAGGCAAAAAAAACCTCTCTCCACTACATCTGAATTTCACCTTATTTAAAAACCATCGCACTTCAGGCGTCCAAACCATGGAAATGATACTTAGACACACACACACACACACACAGCCCACACCCCATCCCCAGTCTCAGGGGAAGGTTCACCTAAAGACCTCTCTGTTTAGGCAGGCGGACTCTGCTAGAAAGGAATATTAAAGAGAACTTTGAAGAAGATTGGAACAGGAGAATGGGTGGAACAAAGGAAACATATGAAAATCTTTTATGTGCCTCTCTTTTAAGCGCCTCTCTTTTAAGCTTCGTGTCATACGGTTCTTACAACAATACAGGAGGTACACGCAATTGTCCCCATTGGACAGAGGAAGAAGTGGAGCTCAGCTGGGCTAAGTAGGACCCAGAGGTTACACAGTGAGGCAGGGGAGCCAGGGTTTGAACTCTTGGCGGGTAGGACCACCCTTCACTTCTGAACACCTGTGCCTAGCACAACACCAGGAACAGGGTAGGCATTTGGTGAATGTTTGTTGAATTCAATCGAACCGTAAGGCTTGCCCACTTAGGTGCGCGGGGAGACTGGCATCAGAAGGCCAATATGCGGTCTGAGCCGTGGCAAGGATGAGGGCTCAGCCCAGTCTGGGGTGAACTGAATAATTTCATCACTCAGATCTCCTATAGCTCCACCTGGCCCCTCTCCTTCGGTACTGTCCTCTTCTCAGCATTATCTCTCCCCAGCTCCAGCCACCTGTCCACCAGGGGTTTGTTCTTCCAACCTGGCAGCCAGCCTTGACGGGGCCTAAGGCTGCTTGCCCCTCACCCCACTTCCTGAGGGAGCTGGTAGCAGTGAAAACAGTGGCCCAACGGCAGAGTTGTGGACCAGCCATGGCTTGCTTTTTGGGATTATCCAGGCCCTGAGGAATCCCAGCTCCCCGCTGACAATGTTGTTCCAAAATTCCACCAATTTGCAGGTGAACACAGGGAATGAAGCTTCACATGGGTCCCGTGGGTCAGGGACTCTTGCACTGTTTTCTAATACGGGTTTTAGGCAGAGGGTTGGAATCTAGTTATTAGAAATATCAGTAAAGTGTTGTGTTCCCTAACATGGGAAGGGAAGACTCAGGGAGATCTGGTAGCCCCTGGCACGCATGCCACAGGTAGCCCAAGGAAGGGTTTTAAGAGGGAAAGACACCAAGACTGTGGAAAGAGGTATCCAGGCATGTCCCTGGTGGCAGAGCCTGAACACCATCCAGCCTCTACCACAGGGTCCTGCATGGCACCTTTCCCCTGCTGGGAGCTTTAGGGAGCACTTCCTCATGTGCCCCTTCTGAGCATCAGCCCAGTTTTAAAATAATAATAATAATAGCAAAAACTACAACCACAGTTTGCTGATAGCTACTAATTGCCCGGTACCACGCAAGGTTCTTTACCTATTCCAACCCGCAGCAGTGGTATTGTTATTGCCCTCCTTTTGCAGATGAGAATATGGGATGGAGGTTTAATAACCTGTCTGAGCCTCAGCCAGCGAGAAGAGTCAATCCGGATTCCACGCCACCATGCACCAGCCCACAGGTCACCCTGGTTGCTCAGGAGGATGGCCCCAGGTTGATGCCATGGTCCACCTTCTTAAGAGCTTTTGATCTCAGCGGAAAGTTACTTGGATTCCAAATCCCCCTACATCCCCTCCCCTTGGCCACCTACGCAGGAATGAATACGTGAAAACCTGGCCAATCACTCTTCCTAGGTACAACTTCTATACCATGAGTTTCTTAGGTTTTCATCCAACATGGTAAGGAAGAAGGACTTAAACCCTAAGTCACATTAGAAGCTGGCTCTGCCTTCCCATCCTGGCCTGCCCTGAAATCAGCTAAACTTCTCTGGACTCAGTTTCCACATATTCGACACGGGTCAGAGTGGGCCTCTCATCTTCTAGTATGCAACTGTGTCTTGTGTCTCTGCCTCAGTTTTCAGGTTCATCTGGCCGTGAGGATGAATAGAGTCAAAATCCCAACCAAGCTTGGACCACTTTTCAGAGATACAGACACTAAAAAAAAAGTGCCACTGGGATCCTTCCAGTGCTCAAATACTTCACAAATCCTAGAAACATACATCTGGAAAGAATGTCAGGAAAAGTTCTAGTCAACCCTTCATTTTCCATAAACTGAGGCTCAGAGAACACCCTGGCCGTTTCCCAGCACGTGGCCCCGCCCCTGCAGGTAGCATATAGCAGGAGTTGGATTCAGATCGAAGACTCTCTTAATCCAAAATTCCCATGTCAAGCTGCACATATCATCTCCTCTGATTTTGCTGTTTTAGCCATTAAAATATTCACATTTGGTAATATTGTCCTGAAGAGCAGAAAGCGGGGCGGGGAATAAAGCAACCCAATCTTCACGGAATGTCAGATACAGGTAGACCCTTGAAAATCATCATTAATAAAGAAATTGAGGCACATAAATATGAAAATGTTTTCCTAGTAAAGTCCAACTAGCTGATGGCAGGCAGAGGCTCCAATTCTTCTGCAGACTTTCAGCCCAGGGCTCTTTTCATGACGCCCTGATGAAAATGACAGAGAGGTGGCCATTTGGTCTTGTTTTCTAAAGTTATTCATTGCCATAGTACTTCATATTTCTTACATATTTCAGACAGTTAAACCATGCACAGCTATGAAAAGTCCTGTATTCAGAGACCACTCCGCCAAAAATCAGAGGAAACACCTAGAACGTGGGTCAAAGAAAAAAAAAAAAAGCAACCACATATACAGTCATTTTCAGCCAGGAGATCAAAACTGGACAATGTAGACACTTTCAGGCCACAAGCTGAAACAGAGCTGAAAGGCCCACGGCCCAGGACAAGGCTCTCAGGCTGGACACCAGCTCCCGCTTCTAAGCCTTCTCCCCTTCACCCTCCGCTTTCACAGGCCTCTTCCAGATCAGAGGTCATGGGGCAGGAGGGAGGAGCTTGTTTTGTTTTCTGTATAATGAAGCTTTCAAAAGGCCGAGAAATGGAACTTGTATGCCTTGTTCTGCAGAAGCTCATTTCTTAATATTATTAAGAAACATATAAACAAACAAAAATAAATTTGCAAATGTCCACAAAGCCCCCTTGTGGAAGTATATTTAAAAACCATTTTGAGGACTTCAGCATTATGGGGGAGGAACCATGGCATTCAGGGTGTTTTAGGCTCCCTGTGGGCTGGTGGTGGTGAGAAGAATACACGCAGGTATCTGCCTTGAGCGGCCCCAGCAGAGCCCCCCAGCCAAACAGCCTGCCTCCTGGACTATCTTTGTATAACTACAGAATCCTTTTTTCTTTTCCTGGGAGCCACCAAAAAATAAAGCCCAACATAAATCTTAGCAGATTTTATCCCACTGTAATTCTACATTGCTTTTATTTGTCTTTAATCAAAGAAAATCAAGCAGCCTAACGTGGCTTACCTTTTTCTTCTCCTTTTCTTTCCTTCTTTTTTTTTTTTTTTTTAACTTTCTGGAAGAAAATACCTTTGCATCTCCCAAGACAACAGAATCTTTTGAATTAATAAAAGCCATACAGGTTCCAAGCTATAAGTTTTTCCTAGGGAAGATTTTTAATTTCCTTCTAGGAAAAATTAACAATTAAAAACTTCCCTGAAAGTATGTTAAAGACCACAGTGAGATGGAAATAAAATAAAATGCTGCTTGTTCTGTATTTTTTTTAACTCAAAGAAAAACTTTTTTGACTTTCATGATGTGCATATGGCCATTAATTTCAGTGTCATATTATGGTTTTTGGCTGAACAGACAGTATGTATGTATGTATGTATGTAAGCAAACAAAACAAATGCATTTTGTATTCAAATTTATACAACTCCATACATTTTTATGCTGTTTATTTGAAAATTAATTTTGGCTTAGGCCTCAGAGACAGCAAATGTTGTCAAGATTTGAGGGCTACCTGAAAAGCCTTGGGGACAGCATTGCCCTTATGCATAAGAAACAGCAAAATAAAATAAAAATAAATGAATTTCCAAATACGTCATGGCTAATCCCTTGAGCTGACCTACAAATGAATTATGGAGGTTTTGCTACAGGACTGAGTAGATCTGGTGATTTCACTGAGAGATTTATCTTATTTTCCGACTGATTTTCATATCTTATTTCCTTTTCTTTTAGAATTAGACTGTAAATAAAATGGCTAAGACCGAATGAAGCTCCCTTTCACAGAACTCATATCGGCTTGATAAATTAAAACAGTGAGATGAGTTTTGTATGACCCATCCTCTAGGATTTGGGAAATTTAGCCGATGCAAAACAAGGCATTAATTTGGAGAGGCCTAGCTACTCACAATGCTTAGTGCTCTGACAATGATGAATGGCATCATTCCAAGCAAATGGTAATTTCACTTTTTGTGACAGTACTTTAGAGCAAAACCGACTTTCTTCACACAAAGAATTTGCAATCCTATTGAACAGAGGCAGTACCTGAATATCAGAAATCCTTCATTGTTTAAGTATCATCTGATATTCTTGATTGGCTTCAGACTGAAGTCGGAGTTGAATTAGGGAGAACGGAGGTTAAGTCCTAACCTTGAAAGACTTAGCAGCCATTGAAACACTGCCTTTGGGCACTTATTGGCCTGTATTTATCAAAAAAACTTTTCAATTCAATGAGGGGAGGGAGAAAACACAAAACTTGTCACATTCATCAAGTGAAGCCACTGGAAAGACATCTACAGAACACCCAAAAAGCATAATCTTTCCGAAGCGCTGATAGAAATGGTAATTGGATGGGTCAGAGAATAATACAACCAAAGCAGGGGCAATGCAGAATATGGTGGAAAAATCAAGGTCAAAAATAAAAGAACAGATCCTTTTTAACTTTCGAAAAACTTACACTTGGCCTTTGTACTAAGGGAAAATATACCTGTTGCTACCGTAATTTATATCCTCACAAAAGCCCCTCAGAAAGAACCTTTGAACATAAAAGGCATTAAAGACCCTCATTCTCCACAGCCCATAAGAAAGCTTCACCTTAATATTGACTCTTCCAAAATATGTTTTCTGAAGGCAAAAAAAAAATTTTTTTTTTAAAGAATAACTAAAAGCAGTGACTCCCTTTCAGAATCTAACCCATCCACCTTTCGGCAGGAAAGGTATGTTCTGGGGAGGACTGAGGGAGGGATATATTGAATATATTTAAACTCTTCCCTGAGTGACTGCAAAAAACACAACAAAACAAAGCAAAAAACAGACTCTTGGAGGACTGGCAGAGAATACCAACGCTGTATCCCAAAAGAACAGACCCGATGAGTCATAGGGTCTCGATCGCATGTCTTCCTGCCTTCTTAGCTGATGAGCTAACCTCAGGGCAGAGCCAGATGACACATGTAAACAGATGAGCGTCTGGGGATGCCACATTTTCCCGTTTTTATCTTTTTACACAAACACCTCTGCACTGGACTTGGAAGGACTTTTGGCACAACATGGAGAGCTGATATTCTGGGCTACATCCAGCTCAGCTCGAAAAGCAAGGGATCTGGTAAAGTGGTGTGTAGCTCAGCTTGGTGGAAGTATGCGGATGCAGGTGTCTCCTTGCTGACAAAGATATCGGCTAAGGGGGAAATCGTCCCTAAGAAGCCAGGATCTGGAGTCCCTCCTCTTCATCCCAGGGAATAAAGCAGAACACCCGCAAAACCTCCATAGATGGGGCTTCCAGAAGAGGTAAAAAGAAACAAGCCAGAGCTCACCCTGGCATTTTGCTGGAAACTGTACAAATTTACTGATGTGCAAGAAAAGACAGTGTCATTTGTTAACTTGCAAAATTCTAAAGTGCCTGGATACCCATTTCTATTAATCCAGAGATTCCACTTCCCACATTAGAGTTCTACAGTGATGTAAGGAAGGAGATGGGGTTCCTGATTTGTGCTGACAGAGCCACATCATATTTTAGGGAGATGACATCGCTCTTGACGGCTCCCTCTAATCTATTCCCAGTAATATGTTCATCTGTACGTTTTCCCCGGGCACCAGAAGAACAACCTTAGATCCCTAAAACAGTATGTCATTTCTTTCCTCAAATCTCATATGCACATATATTATTATTATTTAACGTTTATTAAGTACCAACAGTATGCTAGGCACAATAGACATAAGGGGCCATAAAAACATATTTAACACATCAAAAAACACAATGAAAGGACGCTGTGTTTGTGCCAGAAGACAATAAAAATCTTTGCAATTCATAGTTCAAGATGAAATGCATCCCAGGTCCCAGAGCAGCCTTAGTACAGCGTGGCATATCAAAAAATGTATTAGAATTTTCACTTAGCTGGAGTAAGGAAGGTTGTGCGTACCTTACGATCAAACGTGGCCTTCCTCAACCTGATGACATTCTGCAACAAATAATGAATTCTCTAATGGCAAAGCATTAATTACTTAACCATCTAGTTAAACCTCAGCCCTCTGCATCACCTCCGATCACCTCTGTACCAAGCACTATGGTAGGCATTTAAAATGCATTTCTCTGTATAACAGTGGAGTATGCAGTTATTTATTTTACTGAAATTTGGAAAGGTTAAGTGAGTCACCCAGGGTCCGTGCTCAGGAATCAATGTCAGTTTTCCTAGAGTTGCATCTAACACACACAAACACACACACACACACACACACACACACACAGTTGAAGAAAAATAAATGTCATCGGCAAGCTTAGGGATTTGGAGTTAATTTAACATCAAATAACCAATTTGGACCTATGTAAACACAGCATTAGCCTGGCCAAGGTAGAATTTTATGCTAAAAGGTGTCAGCTTTTTCACTTGCTAAAGCTTCTTTTGTCAAGGTTTAGAGTAGGGTTAATAGCATCAACTCAGGAGCCAGATTTTATGGGTTCAAATCCTGGTTCTGACAGATGTGTGCCTCTAAGCAAGTTAATTCAGATTTCTCTGCCTCAGGTTCCTCATCTGTTCAAAAGATATGAGGAAAATAATAGTAGCTTATTTCACAGACTGGTTGTGAGGGTAAAATGAGTTAATACATAGAAAAATCTTAGTAAATGCCCAGCACATAGTAAGTCCTTCAAAAGCTATTATTTCGCCAGAGCCTAGCACTGAAAAGCAGACACTGTGCTGCTTTTTAGATAAAAAGACAATATTACTGAGGCTCCATGAGCCTCACATGCTACAAGTTGCTTTTCTATCAGTATAAAGGATCTACTCTAGCCGTCCAACTAACTCTCTTCCCTTCAGCCCTTCTTGAACTTAGTGAATCTACAAGACAACTGGCTAAGACCCCACAAAGTTGGCTTTTCCATGGTCACCTTCACTGAACATTAGACAGATGGGTGGAGGGTTCACAAAAGACCAGACCCATAGTATGCGGCCTTTTGGAGGTGCTATGAATGAATGAGCGATCAGACAGTGCTTAGAAACTCACAGAATCCAACCGAGGATTCAATCTATAGATGCAGGACCTTCTTTAAAATCATGCAACTCTCAACAATGTGCAGACTAATTTGTCTATTTTCCATGTACTTTCCACTTCGTCTCCATTCTGTTGTAAATCTTCTCAAAATTTCTCTGCTTGTTATTTCGACAGAGGACTTAGAGAAGACGGGAGAAGTAAACTTCAAATCAGTTGAAGTTTGGGTAGTAAACTACCCAAAGGATAGTTTTAGTTGGAGAAAACATCAAAGTTAGTGACTAAATTAAAACTTTTGTATTACCAGTCAACATCAACAGATATGCATTCCTCAGCCAAATTAGGACGAATAATAAAAGTTGCAGCAAGTGGGAAAACAATCAGAGCTGATGCTTGGTACAAAGAAAGGAGGATTATTGTTTTTATTAATTGTTAATTGTTAATGTTGCTTTAACTGTCATAAACATCAAGGGGCTAGACAATTAAAAGCTATAAATTAAGGGCAGTCTAAATTATAAGACTTGCCCACTAACAATTATAAAATAATTGCTTTTAAAAAACGTAAAAGTATATGATTTAGACTTGAAGTCACAAAATACAGGTTTTTAAAATGGTTTTACTGCCAATATTTCCTTGAAGCTCAGTTACCCAATGGGAATTAAAAACCCATCAGGACTACTTAGGTGATACGACTCAAGATATCATTCTTAAGGAAATTACCATGGAGCACAGAAGTTTTTTAGGCTTTCACACCTTTCCAAACTACTTTTTTTTGGAAGGATATGGCCTCCTTTTTGTAGCTCTAAGCTTAAAAGTAGTGCCTTTTAATTATACACAGACTAATAAAGCAAGACTTATTTAAATGTAATTTTGTAACTTGTACACACAAACTCAAGCCAGTGGATGATGAAATGTTGTTAAAATTATCCTTATCCAGTAAAATTTATTGCAGTGATGAAAGTCTTGACATCTATTCCAAAGTTCAAATTAAACTTTAGCATAATACAGTAGCCTGAGCTGGACCAAAGTAAGTAAGCAATTATTTATAGTAATTGTATGTGTTCATATTGCGTGTATTTAACTTTCCAGAAAAAGTCAGTGAACCCACGCTGTGGGGACCGCTGAATTAATTACGAGCGTACACAAAGGGGTATACTCTTCAATGATCTCAGCATCCATCTGCCTAATACCCACCTGTCTCGCGGCCCTCTGATTTAACCACATATTATGGCATCAATAAAAACTTTCGGATTCAAGGAAAACCATTGCCGTTTCCCAAGATATTTGCCTCCTAATAAACACAGACTGAAGGGGAAGTGTTGAAAACCACGGCAATATTTTTTCTGTAACGTTTGATACGAATCCCAGCTGCACAACATTGTATGTTAATAACCATTATGTAATGAACAGATGAAGAAGCCCTTTTGAGCCGCTCTGGCAGATTTTGAACTTGATCTTCTATCATTTGATGTCATGCAAGACCAGATAAATGACCCGTCTTTCGAGAGTCTGCAGAGCCCCTTTGGAACAGCTGCACAGTTTTCCCCTCTTCTTTGCTGCAGGTTTCTCACTTAAGAAAAAAACACGCTTCATTACATCGCCTCTTACTTGAGCTGCAAGGGTCTATTCAAGGAAGATAAGCCTCTTAGAAATGAAGTAGCGTTGAATTTAGGTTTTGAGTGACAGCAGGAAGATTTATCCATTCAACAGACAATACCGCTTTCTCTGCATTAATCTAGGAGGCGGACAATGATCTGTTTTTTAGGCCTCATCTCATCTCTTTCCCACAGCAGAAGGTGATTAAAGTTAGGAAACGGGGACTGTGAAAGAAAACTTGAGCGCTATCTCTCTAGCCCTCCTGTTTCCTGAAGGGGGGGGGAAGAGGGAGCCCCCAGGCCAAGGGCATCAATCACAGATTCACAGCAAGGATACGATGCTTCCCGGTTGGGAAACCGATAGGCCGCAGGTAAAGGGGTGAGCCCCAGAACCCAAAGAGTATACCACTGTTGTTAATTTCCCAAAGAGAGAAGAAAGCACAAAGTAGCCCTTCATAAGCGAAAGCCCTTCCATTCTTCCTGGGGCGCCCAGATGAAAACGTCAGGAATCTTTTGACTTCACGTGATATTCCACCACTATCCACAGGTAAGGGTCAACGAAGTCCCAAATTAGCTGGTCTGCAAACAGCAGCACAGACAGGAGGCAGAGGTTCTGCTCAACACACGCTACGAGGCCATACAAAATTTGAGCAAATGTTCACACAGTACAACCATTTCATCTGACCTTTTATATCCATCTTCTGCTGCTCAACAGACGCCTCCGCAAAAATCCCCGTGGCCCGATTATTAACGTGAACCGTCCCTCTCTGCCAAGCGCTGAGCAGAGCCCTCTGTGAGCACCTTACAGAGCACTAGTGACCTACAGGATGGTCAACTGGAGTCTAACATCAGAATCCCATTTTACAGGCAACATCTGGCACTATCCTTAGGAGACTTGCCACTTTATTAGTAGAGTCTTTGCTTGGACTGTGTGGCACATAAATTGATGAACGGACTTGAGAGTGAATGTGGAGGCTTAAAACCATGCTTCCCGGTTAGGACATATATATTTTTATTTGGGTTGCAATCATAAGACTGTTGCTGTCACATCACAATAACCAGAGATAAAATATAGATACATGAAATGAAATGTTCATCTCCTGTTACCCTAAAGGTATCTCTGCATCAAATAATCAAAGATGAGTCCAAGAAAATTTATAAACCACATTCTGGAAAACAAGGATGAGGCAAAATGCTTTCACAAGGTAACTATTTCCCTGAAAAGACAGCTCACGGAGGCTGGGAGTCTCATTCAAGTGCGAATAGTGAATTAAGTTAGTGAGTAAGCAGAGGGAAAGTCACAGGCATTACCACAGAATTAGATCAAGTTGCCCCAAATGACTTCTGAATTTGAGAGCAGATTGTGTGTTTTCTAAAAATCAATATAGAGTCATCACAATTTGACATTTCCTATTGTTAAATTGCATTGTGTTTTGCTTTTGCAAAATATATTGACAATGAAAGCCTTTCTTGATATTCACCCTCTGTGATGCTAGAAATATCTGTTTGTTGATCTTAAAGCTACTGTAACCAGCCAAACATGGTAGTGGCAGGATGTAATCCATTTTCAAGTCTCCTAAGAACCCAGATCCAGCACCCGTGCTGGCCAGAAGAAGATGCTGAAGGGAAAAAAAAAAAAACACCACCTGAGCCCTTTGGAAATGGCACACAGCATGACAGCACGTGACTATGCTCACTCAGTGGGCAGCTCTTCAGAAAAGCAGTCATGATTCAAAACAAAACAAACCCCAAAAAACAGCACCGAGTTGCTGTTATGCTCATATTAATGCAATTTAGCCTCAGGAAGGACGGTTTTATTCTTATTAACGCTGGGCCTCAAATTCCTTAAAACTCACAGCACTGTTACAGGTAACTTCTTTTTACCTACTGCTTCCACGATCAAAAATTTAGCTCCCAGGTGGCAAAAAAAAACCCCAAATTGCCTCCCTCCCCCATCAAACCCCTACGTCCAATCAGCACCTACAAAGATAGTCTTCATTTTCTTCTTTCTTTCTGCCTTTTTTTTTTCTTTTTTAATTACTGAAGACTCCTGTTTTAGAGAAATCCCTAATTGCTTCATTTTGAGATGTTATGTTTAACCTCAGGAAATGGTGCTATAAGACCTGGCAAACAGCTTTCTGGTTGTTTCAATCAGGACCAGACTCTGAAGTCCAGCCAAGTAAGAGCCCTATTCATTTTCCTGCCCTGTCATCTTGATCTTATTTGGGTGTCTGGGGAGCTGGAGGTGCTTAGCCAGCCCTGGGTTTCAGGAGTGGGGGTGGGAGCACCAGGGAGAGCTATGCGATGTGTTAGAGACACTGAAAGTTTTCATTTTGACTCTTTAATGAGCACGACCTTTGACACGGGCTGATGAGTTCCATGCTTGTCCTGGTGCGCTTTTTGAAAACATTTGACACTGGTCACAGGTCTGACAGGGATATGACTAATGAAGTCGTGGTATAAAAATAATGGGCTGCAATTGCAAGTCATTTGCATGAAACCAAACTCCTTAAAAACTTGTCTCTGTTCACTTTCTGTTTTCTAAATGAGTCAATAATACGAATCAGATGGCTTGAAGGCAAGAGGCTCCCAAATATTCCTTCTATAAGTTTGGTAAATTAGTTGGCATTTGGTGCAATTTTTGTTGCCTTGAGGCCTGGTTTAAATTGGACTGTAGTTACTAAATTGCTAGGGCGATTGTAGAATGTGTAGGATAATACATAATACCTTGTTTTTCTTAAGCGTTTCATCAGAGAGCTTCTTGTGAGGTCAAGGAACCCAGACAGCTCTTTGCAGGGAACGTCAACTGAGAGTAAACGAAGAAGAAATGGAAGGAGAGGGGTGCGGGGGGCAGGAGAGGGATAGAATAAAAGGAGGGAAAAGAGGAGTGGCAAAACAGAATCAAAAATGAAAAGAAGGCAACATGGAGTAAGGTCCAAAAATGCAAAGGGAGAGAAAAGATAGGGGGAAAAAAGTGAAAGGGGGAAGAATAGAAAAATGAATGCAGAGGAGTTAGAGTAATGAGGGGAATGGAAAACAGCAAAGAACTTGAAAGAAGAAACTGCTATTCCTATTTTAGTTTATCCTATGAAACTATGTACTGTTTACCCTCAGAGAGCGCTAAGCATCCACTAAACAAAATCCTGGGCTCTTCCTCTGTCTCTGCGTGATGCAGCCCAAGTCCATGATGGTTCATCCTTTCACCTGTAGCTCAAAATGCCCTCCATGATGGAGGAGCTTTCAGCAAAGCCTTGTCGTATTTGATCCCCCGATTCAGAAGCAGCAGCCATGGGGAGCATATCGCATGTGTTCCTTCTAGAGCCTTCCTCCTTGGTAGCTTGTTTTAAACATTTGGGATTTTCTTTATGATTTGTCAGTTTCAGCACATCTCTTTGGGATTCATTTTGCTCACCTGGTGCATATGACAATTAAATATCCCATGTCCCTAAACTTAGATAAAAAGAAATACAAGGGATTTACAGATATACACACATGCAGCAAAAGAGCAAATGAACCAAAGAAAGGTTGCTTGGCACAGACAAAACCATACACACAAGCTTAGAAAGGAACCAGCTCTGCTTGCTCTGCAACGTTGGGAAACGTTCTTAATCTCAGTGAGCCTCAGTTTCTTCAGTCACAAAGTGGAGGATTAAAAGATTATGTTTCATAAAGTACTAGCAAAGTACCTGGCACACCGTGAATAGCTAAAATGAATGAGTGAATGAATGAATGAATGAACGTAGTTGGAGTAGTAATATCTTTGGTTTGTGCCTGGCCTTCAAGAAAGTATTTCTCACCTTCCATTTCTAATGATACATAAAGAAATCAATAATAATTCTACTGCTATCCCTCAGTAGTATTGAAGATGTGGGAAGAGAACACACACATAACTCCATAAACTTACCACAGTGCGGTTGCACATTCTACTCCTAAAAACCTGAAATCCAAACAACTGACAACGGACAACCAACACGTTCTCTCTCTCTCTCTCTCTCTTTCTCTGTCTCTCTCCTTCTCTCTCTCTTTTTCTCTCTCTCTCAAACGTACCACCATATTTCAAATACCCACTCACATCCTAGGAAAAGTACTATCAGCCCAATCTCCTATGTTTACTCCTAAAGATGCACAAACTGAGAATTAATATACATAATTATGACTTGATAATATTCAAGATTAGCAAATACTTTAAAATCAAATTTTTGACAACTATTTTATTGTAGCCTAATTCTTAAAAAATTGGTCAATCATGGTTACTTTCAGTACATTAGAAATGGCCAAATTCTGGTCACCCCAAGCCCCAAATATTCTAGATATATATATATATATATATATATGTATTTATTCTATGAATTTGTCCTTGGCAGGTAACTTAAACCATATTCACTGTAATGTTATTTAATATATTTGATATAATATTAATGAGACTCCTGAGTCCATAAGCAAGTTTTGTTACTAGTTGCTGAAATAAAGATGTAGAAGATATTCTCATCCCAGGAAGCCAAGCTAACATTAAAAGCCAGCAATAAACTTTAGAATAAATTTCAAAATAATTGAAGAGTTGGTTTTTGAGAAACAAAGTGAAGTTGAATACAGTCAGATAGAAAAAAAATGAAGAAAAGTTTAGAGAAAGCCTGAGAAGTCTCAAAAGAAAGAAGTTTGAAGATTTTAGAAAATTTCCTGTTGAGTTTGAGTATATTACAGGTAAACTACTGTCTATTTCCAAAGAAGGTGGGATTTAACAACTGGGTACAAAATTCAGCAACGAAGAAGTCATCCTTTCTCTTAAAATCAGTAATGCTAAGAACCATACAAAATACCCCACGCAGCCCAGCATTCTAGTTATATTTTTAAAAATGAAAATGAACTAAAATGAACAATGTAAAAAGAATGAAAAATATACTATACTAATATGCTAGTAGAATGAAATTAGATCTGTACTACTAGAATGAAAAATAGATCCTAAGGGGAAAAGATAAAAGAAATTCTAGTTAATTCACCCAAAGAACATGATAAAGAAGCAAGTATGAAAGGATTTTATGAGAATGATGCTGACTGGTGATTCTCCATTTCCACAGATTATCAAATAAGATGAAATGTTTCCCCATGGATGGATGGATTGAAAATAAAGAAAACCCTCTTGCCAATAGTAAATACAAGTGCTATTAAGTATTGAAGAGATGACCAACAGAGGTTATGGGTTAGAGATCTTAGAAATCTTTTAAAAACAGGAGCAATGACCATTTGTCTTAGATGGTTTGTGTCTTCACCCACCTGGAGGCCAAATACTGAATCATTACCAAATGTATGATTCTGTTATCCCTGAGATTGAGGCCATTACCCCTCAAGTTTAATGCATGGGAATGGAGTAGGCAATTGATAGTGCCGAACTGAGGATTTAAGGATGGAAGCAGACAATGACAGAATATAAGTCCAGCATTTCATTTCTCTAAAACTCCACAGAAAATAATTTCCTAAAAATAAAAGCCTGCTGAAGTTCTATTCTGTATTTTACTTGTGTGTGCATATAGCTTATTTCCTTTATTAAACTATAAGCTTCTTGAGGGCAAGAGACATACATTCATCTGAGTTTCCCCTCCCTGCCACCCCACTCAGAGTCCCTAACACCAGGGCTGAGAGTCAAATGTTACCATCAGACCTATGGGTGCCCGTAAAGTCATACTTGTCAGTGTCCTTCGTGACTGGTTTGGTGCCTAGACTCTAGAGGTAAACTATTTTGAATATCTTCCCTACTTTTGAGAGCTAGATTTTCGTGAGAGGAGGGAGTTTTATCTGCTTTGTTCAGTAATGAATCCACAGCACCTAGAATTGTTTCTGGCCCATACCATGTATAATGACTATTGGTTAAATGAATGGTTGATATTCAATATACTTGTTAAGTGCTAGGAATAACAATTTTTTAATTCTCCCAGACAGGAAAAAATATTAAAATCATTCTTAGCTGGTTTTGTATCCTTGGATGCAAATCCATACTAATCGTAACCTTTTTTGTCCTCCCTCTTCCTATTATATTCCTATGAAAGAATATGTACACCCAGCAAGTTGCGCCATAGTGTTTCAAAAGAGGGAAAATGTTTCAATAACACCAATAGTCCCACGCAGAATAATTACTCCAATTCCTGTTTTTTAACTTTTCATTTCAAAAATTTCCAAATATCTACCTAATCAGTAAGTAGTCCTAAAGCTACATTGTTCTAATCCTCTTCTCTGCAAGTAAAATGGGGGTGGAAGCATTTGATCCCAAGGGGGAAGGCATCATGAAAACCATAGAATTTTATAAATATACTATCTAATGTAAAAAAAAATGTTTACATTATAAACCACACTGTGCATTTTAATACCTCCTTTTAGTTTTCCCACACCTTAAAATTTTAAGTTTCTAAAGCCAAAAACTAGTTTTCCATCTGGTTAGCATAATTTAGTTATTGCCTTGGGCACAGATTTGCCATGTAATATAAATAACAATACTATTTTGCATGGCTATTATACTTCTGGAAACTTTCCCAACATTAATTTTCACAACCCTCCTTAAGGAACAGGTGAACACTCACATTATTAAGGCCCTGGCTTGAAGAAGAACACGTTTGCAAGAAAGTTTTAATTTTACTGTTTGTCAATTCATTGTTATATGGTGTCTACTTGTGTTTCACTAGATCCCTAAAAAAACACATTTGCCTTGTAACGTTCCCCAAGGAACATATAATTTCAGTTTAGATCCTTCTCTTAACCAGGCAGGAGGCTGAATTCCATTTGTTTATATGTCTGTTGTAAGAGATCTCTGTGTCCACAGGATAACAAAGCTCAATTGGACCAGAAACACAAGTGAAATTTCTCAGCTTGGTCAGTTCGTAAAGCATAACCATGTGACAACACTCTCTGTGCAATGGCTTTTAAAAACAGCTTCCCATTTACTAAGAACCAGCACTTGGTGTTGCCATCGCTGTAGTAAAGGGAGAACACAGTGTCGCCGTCGTGGTAATAACAAGTAACATTTGCTGAGGACTATATGCTGGTTCTTGTTCTAAGCACCCTGTACGTATTAACTCATTTAACTTTCACAATAACCTTAAAACATAAGTGCAATTATTATCCCCTACTTCACAGATACAGAAACTGGGGCAAAACGAAGTTAGATAATTGCCCAAAGTCACACAGCTAATAAAAGGTGGGAGGGACCAGTGTTCCATAGCCTGAGACCAATATTTATTGAGTATCTGTTTTTTGCCAGGCACTTCATATGCTTTGACTGCTCAATATTTTCTATGTTAGAGAAATGACCATCATGTATTTTGATTCAGCAATGTTTACCAGAAAACCTGGAATTACCCAAATCTTTCTGATAATCACTTCTTTTACCTAAAACAGTAAATGCTGAGAAAACAGTAACAGATTTTTTTTGACATTGTTATACATGGCTTGGATTCTGCCACAGGGATTGTGGCTCATTACCACATGTAAACACACACACACACACACACTCACACACACACACAATCGCCTGTTGAATTGGCCAATTCAAACAACTAGTCAGTGCAATGAAGGTTGGGGAAATCAGTCAAACGAGTTATCTGACACCTTGTAGAACAAAAGGGGACAGAGGGAAGGGGATCCAAATATGTGTTGGTTCTCTTTTTTTACGCTTTAATAACCTGTACTGGAATCACACAAAAACCTAGTTCTGGAGCCTGTAAAATATTGAGGAGGAAAGTGTAAGGACAA
This sequence comes from Delphinapterus leucas, assembly GCF_059928025.1. Taxonomy (NCBI): domain Eukaryota; kingdom Metazoa; phylum Chordata; class Mammalia; order Artiodactyla; family Monodontidae; genus Delphinapterus; species Delphinapterus leucas. The sequence goes on along the minus strand of NC_143132.1, from coordinate 96,666,713 downwards.
CAGATAGAGCTTCTAATGCCACTTGGAGACTGTATTGCTCTGGTTATCTGGTTCCAAAGAGTTACTCTGCACAGCATCATAGCCTAATGCTTCATGGAACAAAGATCTTCTGGTTCCATCTCCATGTCTTTTATCTTTGAAAAATGCACTTTTCTATTTGTTTACAAAGTCCTATTATTCACCTACCAGGGAAAAAAAATCACATTTAAATTAATCCCTTTAGCCAAAAGTAAATGCTGGTCTGAAAGGTTCAGCTCCAGAAGTAGCCAGGGATAAATGTAAGCTCCATGCAGTTCCAAATCAATTTGCTGATTCAATTGGCATAACAATTCAAATTGTTGCTCTCTGGACCATATTTTAGTTGCAGAAACCAGAAGAAAACTATAACTGAGTAGAAAAGAATCTTTATTATTTGCATTAAGCAAAATAAAATTACATAAAGAGACACCTGAATACATAGAATATCTTTCACCTTTGAAGTAGTTGCTGTATCTTCCGTATAATGTTGAAGTTTTTAACATAGACATTCTTTTATCAAACCTCAGAGTAAATACCAACATAAAAACACAGAGTAGCTTACTGGCTCATAGATGATGCCTTCCTAAAGGCTGCAGTGGTTTATATATACCTATCTTTGGCAATTCCTTTTGGAATGTTTTTTTCATTTTTCTGTAGAGATTTTGTGGGAGATTTTTATGTTGTTTTGATTCTTTCATGAGCTACAAAATTATGCGGCTCTCTGCTTCCAAGATTCCTCCCATTGAAAGTTCTGCCATCTTGTTAGGAACATACATGACACGTCCACCAGAGTTCAGGGGTGAAGAGAAATGAATTTCAAAACCACACAATTTATGTGGAAATGAAGCACATTCCTCGCTTGTTTCTGTGTCTGACATATGGGAAGACTGTGTGTATAATAGGCTGTTTGATTTCTGTGATGGACAGATTTTTTTTAAGCCCTCTGAAGAAAAAAAAAGTCACACTGGTTTCTAGTCTCATCTATACTTCTTTTCCTGTATTTTCTGTGGAAACATTTTAGAACTCACAGTTTCCATATTAGGTACCCTTTGCACAGTTAATTAATCCTGTTTCCTGCATGACAAATGGCCCTATCTCATAAGAGGGAACATTGGCAAGCAAGGATTGACTCAAAGAAGGTATTCTTTGATATTTATATGTGAATTAGGTTTTTTAATCTTGAAACATTGAACTCTCAAATTAGAAAAATATAGTACATCTCCTATAGAAAAGTAAATATTGGCATCTTGTAGGTAAATGAAATGTATGAGTTTATTTTTTCTTCTCTCAAGAACCACAATGCTCAAGTACAGGGTAAGAAGTATGAGTGTTCCGGAGATTGGGTCAAGATGGCGGAGTAGAAGGATGTGCGCTCACTCCCTCTTGCGAGAGCACCGGAAACATAACTAACTGCTGAACAATCATCAACAGGAGGACACTGGAACTCACCAAAAAAGATGCCCCACATCCAAGGACAGGGGAGAAGCTGCAATGAGACAGTAGGAGGTGTGCAATCACAATAAAACCAAATCTCATGGCCACTGGCTGGGTGACTACCAGCCTGGAGAACAATTATACCACAGAGGTCGACCCACTGGAGTGAGGGTTCTGAGCCCCACGTCAGGCTTCCCAACCTGGGGGTCTGGCAAGAGGAGGAGGAATTCCTAGAGAATCAGACTTTGAAGCCTAGCAGAATTTGACTGCAGAACTTTGACAGGACTGGGGGAAGCCGAGACTCCACTCTTGGTGGGGACACACAAAGAGTGGTGTGCCCATCGGAACCCAGGGGAAGGAGCAGTGACCCCATAAGAGATTGAACCAGACCTACCTGCTAGTGTTGGAGGGTCTCCTGCAGAGGCAGGGGGGTGGGGGTGGCTGTGGCTCACGGAGGGAACAAGGACACTGGCAGCGAAAGTTCTAGTAAGTACTCTTTGGCGGGAGCCCTCCCAGTGTCTGCATTTAACCCCATTAGGCTCTGGTGCTGGGTTGCCTCAGGCCAAACGACCAACAGAGAGGGAACGCAGCCCCACCCATCAGCAGACAAGTGTATTAAAGATTTACTGAGCTCTGCCCACCAGAGCAACACCCAGCTCTACCCACAACCAGTCGCTCCCATCAGGAAGTTTGCACAAGCCTCTTAGATAGCCTCATCCACCAGAGGGCAGACAGCAGAAGCAAGAAGAACTACAGTCCTACAGCCTGTGGAACGAAAACCACATGCACAGAAAGATAGACAAAATGAAAAGGCAGAGGACTTTGTACCAGATGAAGGAACAAGATAAAACTCCAAAAAACCAACTAAATGGAGTAGAGGTAGGCAACCTTACAGAAAAAGAATTCAGAATAATGATAGTGAAGATGATCCAGGATGCTGGAAAAAGAATGGAGGCAAAGATCGAGAAGATGCAAAAAATGTTTAACAAAGACCTAGAAGAATTAAAGAACAAAAAAACAGAGATGAACAATACAATAACTGAAATGAAAAATACACTAGAAGGAATCAATAGCAGAATAACTGAGTCAGAAGAACAGATAAGTGACCTGGAAGACAGAATGGTGGAATTCACTGCTGTGGAAGAGAATAAAGAAAAAAGAATGAAAAGAAATGAAGATAGACTAACAGACCTCTGGGACAACATTAAATGCAACAACATTCACATTATAGGGGTCCCAGAAGGAGAAGAGAGAGAGAAAGTACCCGAGGAAATATTTGAAGAGATTACAGTCAAAAAGTTCCCTAACATGGGAAACGAAATAGCCACCCAAGTGCAGGAAGCTCAGAGAGTCCCACACAGTATAAACCCAAGGAGAACCATGCCAAGACACATAGTAATCAACTTGACAAAAATTAAAGACAAAGAAAAATTATTAAAAGCAATAAGGGAAGAATGACGAATAACATACAAGGGAACTCCCATAAGTTAACAGCTGATTTCTCAGCAGAAACTCTACAAGCCAGAAGGGAGTGGCACGAATATTTAAAATGATGAAAGGGAAGAACCTACAACCAAGGTTACTCTACCTGGCAAGAATCCCATTCAGTATTGACAGAGAAATCAGAAGCATTACAGACAAGCAAAAGCTAAGAGAATTCAGCACCACCAAACCAGCTCTACAACAAATGCTAAAGGACCTTCTCTAAGTGGGAAACACAAGAGAAGAAAAGGACCTACAAAAACAAACACATAACAAGAAAATGGTAATAGGAACATACATATCGATAATTACCTTAAAGCTGAATGGATTAAGTGCACCAACCAAAAGACACAGGCTCGCCAGATGGATACAAAAACAAGACCCATATATACGCTGTCTACAAGAGACCCATTTCTGACCTAGGGACACACACAGACTGAAAGCGAGGGGATGGAAAAAGATATTCCATGCAAATGGAAATCAAAAGAAAGCTGGAGTAGCAATACTCATATCAGATAAAATAGACTATAAAATAAAGACTATTACAAGAGACAAGGAAGGACACTACATAATGATCAAGGGATCAATCCAAGAAGAAGATATAACGATTTTATATATATATATATATATATATATATGCACCCAACATAGGAGCACCTTAATACATAAGGCAACTGCTAACAGCTATAAAAGAGGAAATTGACAGTAACACAATAATAGTGGGAGACTTTAACACCTCACTTACACCAATGGACAGATCATCCAGACAGAAAATTAATAAGGAAAAAACAAGCCTTAAGTGACACAACAGACCAGACGGAGTTAATTGATATTTATAGGACATTCCATCCAAAAACAGCACATTACACTTTCTTCACAAGTGTACATGAAACATTCTCCAGGATTGATCACGTCTTGGGTCACAAATCAAGCCTTGGTAAATTTAAGAAAACTGAAATCATATGAAGCATCATTTCTGACCACAATGCTATGAGATTAGAAATCAATTACAGGGGAAAAAATGGAAAAAACACAAATATATGGAGGCTAAACAATATGTTACTAAATAACCAATAGATCACTGAAGAAATCAAAGAGGAAATCAAAAAATACCTAGAGGCAAATGACAATGAAAACACGATGATCCAAAACCTATGGGATGCAGCAAAAGCAGTTCTAAGAGGGAAGTTTATAGCAATACGATCCTACGTCAAGAAACAAGAAAAATCTCAAACAATCTAACCTTACACCTAAAGGAACTAGAAAAAGAAGAACAAACAAAACCCAAAGTTAGCAGAAGGAAAGAAATCATAAAAATCACAGCAGAAATAAATGAAAGGGAAACAAAGAAAACAATAGCGAACATCAATAAAACTAAAAGCTGGTTCTCTGAGAAGATAAACAAAATTGATAAACCTTTAGCCAGAGTCATCAAGAAAAAGAGGGAGAGGATTCAAATCAATAAAATTTAAAATGAAAAAGGAGAAGTTAACAACAGACACTGCAGAAATACAAAGCATCATAAGAGACTACTACAAGCATCTCTAGGCCAATAAAATGGACAACCTGGAAGAAATGGACAAATTCTTAGAAAGGTATAACCTTCAAAGACTGAACCAGGAAGAAATAGAAAATATGAACAGACCAACCACAGGTAATGAAATTGAAACTGTGAGTAAAAATCTTCCAACAAACAAAAGTCCAGGACCACATGGCTTCACAGATGAATTCTATCAAACATTAAGAGAAGAGCTAACACCCATCCTTCTCAAACTCTTCCAAAACACTGCAGAGGAAGGAACACTCCCAAACTCATTCGACAAAGCCACCATCACTTGATACCAAAACCAGACAGAGATACTACAAAAAAAGAAAATTACACACCAACATTACTGATGAATATGGATGCAAAAATACTCGCAAACGGAATCCAACAACACATTAAAAGCATCATACACCATGATCAAGTGGGATTTATCCCAGGGATGCAAGGATTCTTCAATATACACAAAGCAACCAATGTGATACACCATAGTAACAAACTGAAGAATAAAATCTCAATAGATGCAGAAAAAGCTTTTGACAAAATTCAACACCCATTTATGATAAAAACTCTCCTGAAGGTGGGCATAGAGGGAACCTACCTCAACATAATAAAGGCCATATGTGACAAACCCACAGCAAACATCATTCTCACTGGTGAAAAAATGAAAGCATTTCCTCTAAGATCAGGAACAAGACAAGGATGTCTGCTTTCGCCACTATTATTCAACATAGTTTTGGAAGTCCTAGCCACGGCAATCAGAGAAGAAAAAGAAATAAAAGAAATACAAATTGGAAATGAAGAAGTAAAACTGTCACTGTTTGCAGAAGACATGATACTATACATAGAGAATCCTAAAGATGCCACCAGAAAACTACTAGAGCTAATCAAAGAATTTGGTAAAGTAGCAGGATACAAAATTAAGGCACAGAAATCTCTTGCATTCTCATACACTAACAACAAAAGTTCACAAAGAGAAATTAAGGAAACAATCCCATTCACCACTGCAACAAAAGGAATAAAATACCTAGGTATAAACCTACCTAAGGAGTGAAAGACCTGTATGCACAAAACTATAATAAGACACTGATGAAAGAAATCAAAGATGACACAAACAGATGGAGAGATATACCATGTTCTTGGATTGGAAGAATCAATATTGTGAAAATAGCTACACTACCCAAAGCAATTTACAGATTCAATGCAATCCCTATCAATTTACCAATGACATGTTTTTTACGGAACTAGAACAAAAAATCTTAAAATTTGTATGGAGACACAAAAGACCCTGAATAGCCAAAGCAGTCTTGAGGGAAAAAAAATGGAGCTGGAGGAATCAGACTCCCTGACTTCAGACTATACCAAAAAGCTACAGTAATCAAGACAATATGGTACTGGCACAAAAACAGAAATATAGATCAATGGAACAGGATACAAAGCCCAGAGATAAACCCACACACCTATGGTCCACTAATCTATGACAAAGGAGGCAAGGGTATACAATAGAGAAAAGACAGTATCTTCAAAAAGTGGTGCTGAGAAAACTGGACAGCTTCATGTAAAAGAATGAAATTAGTACACTCCCTAACGCCATACACAAAAATAAACTCAAAGTGGATTAGAGACCTAAATGTAAGATGGGACACTATAAAACTCTTAGAGGAAAACATAGGAAGAACACTCTTTGACATAAATCACAGCAAGATCTTTTTTGACCCACCTCCTAGAGTAAAAGAAATAAAAACAAAAATAAACAAATGGGGCCTAATGAAACTTAAAAGCTTTTGCAAAGCAAAGGAAACTACAGACAAGACAAAAAGACAACCCTCAGAATGGGAGAAAATATTTGCAAACAAATCAACAGACAAAGGATTAATCTCCAAAATATATAAACAGCTCATGTCAATATTAAAAAGACAAACAACCCAATCAAAATATGGGCAGAAGACCTAAATAGACATTTCTCCAAAGAAGACATACAATGGCCAAGAAGCACATGAAAAGCTGCTCAACATCACTAATTATTAGAGAAATGCAAATCGAAACTACAATGAGGTATCACCTCACACCAGTCAGAATGGGCGTCATCAGAAAATCTACAAACAACAAATGCTGGAGAGGGTGTGGAGAAAAGGGAACCCTCTTGCACTGTTGGTGGGAATGTAAATTGGTAACAGCCACTATGGAGAACAGTATGGAGGTTCCTTAAAATACTGAAAATAGAATTACCATATGATCCAGCAATCCCACTACTGGGCATATACCCAGAGAAAACCATAATTCAAAAAGACACATGCACCCCAGTGTTCATTGCAGCACTATTTACAATAGCCAGGTCATGGAAGCAACCTAAATGCCCATCGACAGATGAATGGATAAAGCAGATGTGGTACATATATACAATGGAATATTACTCAGCCATAAAAAAGAACAAAATTGGGTCATTTGTAGAGACGTGGGTGGACCTACAGACTGTCATACAGAGTGAAGTAAGTCAGAAAGAGAAAAACAAATACCGTATATTAATGCATATATGTGGAATCTAGAAAAATGGTACTGATAAACCGGTTTGCAAGGCAGAAATAGAGACACAGATGTAGAGAACAAATGTATGGACACCAAAGGGGGTAAGTGGGGCAGGGGGTGTGGGATGAATTGGGATTGGGACTGACATATATACACTAATACGTGTAAAATAGATAACTAATAAGAACCTGCTGTATAAAAAATTAATTAATTATATTACATTTTTTAAAAGTATGAGTGTTCCATACCTCGATTTTTAGGTCTACCATATCTTGTGCTCTCAACTATGAAAATTCAGAAAATAAACACTACTCAAATAGCTGTGTGGTAACCTTTGAAAATTGCCAATACAAAGGACCTTCCTTGGTTTTCCTCCCAAATCTCCAAGTTTGGGGGAAAAAAATAATAAATTCCATATTATTAACTTGTTGACTATTTTTCCCTTTACTCAATATTAAATTAAGATGGGAAAGGCCCCAGGATATTAGCCTAGCCTGTCAGCCTCCCACAGAGACACAGAGCTTTATCCTTGCATGAGACATAGAAAGATGAATGACACCACTACTCTTATCTATAAGAAGTGACTGAAAATCTCATTGATTGACAGTAGGTCGCATTTGGTTATCTCACATCTCTACACATCTCTAAAGACCAAGAAGGCATCATGCTGGACTAGATTCTGCTCTTGGCTTTATCAGTCAGTACCGATCCTGGGAACTTCATGCCGCCTCTCGGGGTCTGTTTCCTCATTCGTAAAATGGATGGAAAAAACATTCTCTGATGGTCCCTCAGCTCCAGCATTTTATGATTCTATCTCATGCTATATAATATGGCACTATTTCCACTCCCTTCACTCTCCAACCCCACTGATTTATTGCTGAATAGCCAGTAAGTACAATGAGCTCTGGGCTTAACCTGGCCTGTCTTGCATTGGTCCATCCAAGGTATTGCCCACCTTCCTCACTAAGCTGCAATTCTGACTCACATACAAAAGAATAAAATAAAATCTATCTATCTATTTATCTATCTGCCTATAAATATAGCCATCTACCTATGTTAACATGCAATTTCTGACGAAAAATTAATGTTTCGAAGACTGTTTCCCATGACTACCCCTGAAATCACTGCAGCTGTTTAGTCACCAAAGATCCCAATTTAGCCTACTTGCAAAGCCCTGGTGGTTTAAATTTGGGGCATTTCCTCTTCATCTTCTCTTTTATTCACCACTATCCCTTCTCAGCATCTTTGGACTCCCAAATGTTCATCCCCACATTTTCCATTGTATTCTATACCTGGACCAGAGGCAGATAAACAACAGATTAAGAACAAACTCAAGTAGTTTGTTTTTGTTTTGTATTTATATAAACAAGGGCAAAAAAAAGCCCTCTAAGTAAGCCTCAGTTTTCACCAACATATCTTTCTAACATGCCATATTTCTAGAAGAACATCTACTTGTGTGATAAGTATGGAAGCTGGGAAGCCTGTTCTAGGCAGTGGGGTAAATACTGAGACAAATAAGGAAGCTAAAATAGGTTTAATAAGACAGTAACAACAACAGCAGATATTTCTTGTTATTTGCTCTCTGTTACGAGTTGCAGTGTCCTTACTGGTGAGTGAGCATACATGGCAAAATCTGCTCCCACCGAGGGATGGCTAGTTCAAAATGTCCTTCCCTGGGTGGTTTCAGAGACCAGCTTGTTAAGAGGACAAGAAACAGGGAGTGAGAGTAAGTGAGCAAAGCTCCCTCACAGAGCCACTTGACAGTGGATATGAAATAACTGTACATTAAAATTATTGAGCTGCTGCAGCTAGAAAGAATATTTAACAGCATTAAACTGGAAGTGACAAGGTACTCATGTGTCTGCCCAACATGGAATCAGTTTTTAGCTAAGACACTGATCGGCAAGTCACTATTTCTACTGCAGACGGCAAAATAGAAAGCATCCCTGCCACCTTCACAGCATAGTATAATGCAGCATACAAGCAGAGCTTTTGCAGAAGTTATTAGAGAAAATGATCTGGTTTACAGTTGATAAAGATTCCCTAGTCAAAAGGAGATGGCGCAAATATCTCAATACTAACTTTATGCTAACAAGCGGTCTGATACAATGATGCCAACTTCCTCATATGGGACAACAAGGAACAAGAACAGCACGGGACACTACTTCATTAAGAATTAGAACGCTCCGGGGCTTCCCCGGTGGCGCAGTGGTTGAGAGTCCGCCTGCCGATACAGGGGACGCAGGTTCGTGCCCCAGTCCGGGAGAATCCCCACATGCCGCGGAGCGGCTGGGCCCATGAGCCATGGCCGCTGAGCCTGCGCGTCCGGAGCCTGTGCTCCGCAACAGGAGAGGCCGCAGCGTTGAGAGGCCCACGTGCCGAAAAAAAAAAAAAAAAAAAGAATTAGAACACTCCGGACCCCACCAAGACTGTGGCAGTCTTCTCAGTTTTCTCACTTATTGGTGGGGAGGAGCTGGAAATAAATAGCAGAAGCGCTTGGTACATCATTTATTACTTTGTTACATGTAATTATGCTTAAATTAATCATATAGTAAACTTGATATTACTCCAATTTATAATGAGGGTTTAGTCATTCTCAGACTCAAGGAAATGTTGGCTTCATAAAACCAAAAGTAACCAACCCCCTACAGGTACTTTGTAAGCTGTGGGCTGAGGAATCCCCAGAACGATTGTACAGTCGAGGGTCTAAGGCACAAAGTGGACAGAGAAATTCAGGAGCACCGCTTAGCCAATGCTGCTGAAGGTGTATTTCTCTTTGGGTTTTCTGCTCCCTGTTATACATCCACATATTTATAAGACAAAGAACAGCGAGTGGCCCCATTTGTCCAAAGCCCACGCGCTTTCTGCAACATCACACATTGTGACACAGAGTCATTAACCGTTCTAATCTCCTATTTCAAGTGAATGAACCAATACAACAATGTGTGGATTTGAGAAGATGATCTCATACTAAAAACAAATAAAATAAAGGAGGAACCTCTTATAATATGTAGGGTTCCTTATTACAAAGATGTAAATCCATGGGTCAAATAACATGCTCTCCAGCAACAATATGATAAAAAATTCTTTCCTAAAAGGAAAATTCCATTGAAAACAAGCATTTTCTACGTCCTAGCAGATGACCCATAACAACAGCATAGAGAATAATTTTCCATAACAAACACTCTTGTAAAACCAATGCTGTTGTTTTTCCTGGTCCCTGTCACTTCACCTTCCTTTTCTAGAAACCAAGCAACTGAAGTGATGTGGCTGTTTACACTTCCAGAAGGAGAACAGAAAGCTAAGTGACTTTGACTCACACCCTTTTGTTCTACCATCAACGGTAGTTACCTTTCAAACATTCTCTCTTCTCATCCTTCACAATACAAACTTCAGAGTCACCCAGCCAGAAACAAACCGAAATAACCCCAAACACAGCGTTAGAAACCTAAACAAAACATGAGATAAAACATTCCAGGGTGCCTGCTGCTCACAGAAACCTGCTATTTCACCAGCAAAGGTCTGGGCATCTTCTGCACTGTGCTGTCCACACTCCTCAAGGCAGATGTGGCTGGCTCAAGTCCAAAAGGCCTCTTCCTCTCTGGCTTTCACATTATCCATCCAGCAACTGCAGCCTACTTGTCCAACGTTATCTTCCCTGCACTTTCAGAGAAGCCCTCCACCTCCTCCCCTTGTTCATCCTCTCCTCACAGCCTCTCCTCACCCCTCTGGGGGCCCGTCTCCCTCTTCTCTCTAGTTCCCTCAAATCCTTCCCCAGTGCCCAGTCTAGGTCCCATCTTTACCAGGTAAGTTCATCCAAGCTCTCTAGCTTCTTTCCACCCTGAAATTCTAGAGTCCTCACCACTCAGCCCCATGCACTTAAGAAGCTAAACTTATTTAGTTGCTTCATTTGTGATAGTCTTACCTTTTCATCTGGAGTAAAACTCCATGTCTGAGAATTCCTTGGCACACAATCCATCACAGTGAGGGTACTTAAAACCAAAGAGCTGCCAACATTTTCCTCCACGACATGCACACTAATTCTAGAAATCTACTGTGTGGAAATTCCACAATAATTTTTAAATGCAAGTATCCCATAATGTTCCAAAGCATGGAATGTGTTGGGTTTACTGACTAACACTGATATGTGGACCTGGTCCCTACACCTCCACCTTGCTTCCCCCATTTAATCCCTTCCCTTCTTGTTCCCCAGGCTTTCTGAGCTACTCCATTAGAATACCCATCACACCTTATTATGTCAAAATCAGAATCCTGCCAAAAAAAATGAAGCTCCTGTCTGGAGAGCAGGGATGAAGTATTATTCATCCTTTTACCCAGCCATCCTCTCTTCATTATAATAGATAGACAGATAAATGATATATATGCCTAATAGATAGTTATATGCACACACATACCATGGGATTTATATGTGTGTATATATAAAATATGGTACATGTGGATATATATAAACCACGATATATACGTATGTATAAAAAATTGGGATATATATGTATTTGTTTATTTATTTATTAGGCACTTAATGTTTGTCAAATGACCAGCATAGAGTGTTAGGGAAAGTGTTAGTGCTAGGGAAAGAAAACACAGCGATGTTCTTAGCCTCACCCTGCACTCTGTAGATGGGGAAAATCAAACTTAGTGAAATTAATTTTTTCAAGATTGTGCTTGGTAGAAACAGGATAGGTTTGTGAAGCAACGATCAAACTTTATCATAAATTCCACAGGAAAACAGCATAAAAATTTCCATTGGGGCAGAAAGAGATTGCAGCTGGACAAGAATGCTGAAGGAGAAAGTTTCCCAATAGAGCATGAACTGAGGGGTTCCTGAGGCAAATACAATCTGCACGATGCAAACTGTCTACATATTGGTATAGCTCCTACGGCCCGTGAACCCATCAGCCTGCAAATCTCCCTCAGTGGTACTGCTAAAAATTCACATTCCTTGGCAGCACCTCAGAGCTACCCAGTTGGAATCTCTGGGCTGGGCCCAGGAACCTGCATTTCCACCAGGGTCCCCAGTTGATTCTCTGCACAACAGATACGAGAACCACTGGACTGGGCTTGCGATTCTCACAGAGTCAGTAAGAGAGAAGATTCGAAGTCGGTCATTGGTGATTAGGTTCTACCAAAGAATCCAATTTTCTTATTCTGTATGCAAAAAATACTCACCTAGGGCTGAGTAGGTGAGTACTCACCTACGTTAAAAAAAAAAAAAACTCACCTAAGTACATCTCTCAGTACCTCACCTAAGTACTTCAAGACCCTCCACCAAATAAACACTGTTCTCTTAAAAATACCTGGCCCTTTGCTCACACTGAAGAAGTGGATTGTGTGTGCCTTTTTGGGGACGGCTTAGTCCCAATTCTCTATGTCTGCCTAGAACAGTGGCCCTCCTCCTCCTCCTCCTCCTCCTCCTCCTCCTCCTCCTCCTCCTCCTCCTCCTCCTCCTCCTCCTCCTCCTCCTCCTCCTCCTCCTCCATCCTCCTCCTCCCCACCCTCTTCCTCTTCTTCTATTCCTTTTTTTTTTTTTGGCGGTACGCGGGCCTCTCACTGCTGTGGCCTCTCCCGTTGCGGAGCACAGGCTCCGGACGCGCAGGCTCAGCGGCCATGGCTCACGGGCCCAGCCGCTCCGCGGCATGTGGGATCTTTCCCAGACCGGGGCACGAACCCGTGTCCCCTGCATTGGCAGGCAGATTCTCAATCACTGCGCCACCAGGGAAGCCCTCTTCTGTTCCTTTTAACTTCCACTTCTCTTCCCTAAAAATGTAGTCCCTGGACCAGCAGTATCAAAATCACCTGGAAACTCATTTAAAATGCAAATCCTAGGCCTCACTCCAGCCCCACAGAATCAGCAGCCCTGGGGATGGGGCCCAGCACTCCTGTTTAACGGGCCTTCCAGGCTAAAGTTTGAGGACCACGACCCTAAAGGAACACTGGCGGAAAAGGAGCTTCTACCAGCCCTTCTCAAGCCTGATCCTCCTCCTTGGGGAACCAGGAAGAGGTGAATTTCAGGTTGAACAAGGGGGACCCAGGCCCACCTGCCTCCGCCAGTCCATCTGCAGGTATTTTTCATGCAGTTGGCGTTTATAACAGAGCTTATCCTGAGCCTCAAAGTTGATACTCTATAAATATCAATTGGTGATCATACCAACATATTAAAGAACAAGGCAACACAGCAGGCCTGGTACGGCACACAAATAAAGATAACGCAATCTGGCTCTAAAAGTTGTATCTATATTCTAAAGTTAATGGAAGGGGAAAGGGGAAGGGGGAGAAATCGTTTAATTTAGTCAAAATGTTTTACTTTAAAAGACTAGGTTGATTTAAGTCCTATAACCAGTTTCTAAGCACTGGCTTTCAAATTAACCACAGTCATTTGAATGAAATGGTGAATTTTCTTTCTTTCCCTCAAGCCAGGCTCATATGGCTACCACCTAAAATCAATGATTAAAAAAATATTTAATAGTATCTGCCCATCATTAAATTATTTCCGTTAATTAAAAGTTTAAAAAGAAAATGAAGCTTGGGGTTTTTTTTCTACTAATGGATGTAGGGATTCCAATGTTACAAGTTACATTTCTAAGCCAAAAAATGCACAAGGAAGTGAAGTATATGTAGAAAATTCATCTCTAAAAGCACACTACCCACCAACGGCTACCTAATTTAGCAGAATATATTACCTCTATGCTTCATAAATCTTAATTAAAGCCGTTAGTTTTCCTATTATGTGATTGAGAGATGCCCCATTAAAGTTAAACAGGTTCTACAAGTAATTATACACATATACACTTTAAAATCGCTTCACATATACTAGAAACATTGTCTACTAAGTCAAAAATTTGCAGAATTTCATTAATGCAAGATTTTTTTATCTCCCAAAAGTCAAATGTGTCCCAGAGGAACCAGTATACTCAATGTTGGCTTCTTATAATACAATTTAATGGTCACAAACACAACTAAAGTATTTAAACATTTACAGGGGTTGTCATAAATGCTTTTCTTATTTTTGATCAAATTCAACCTTACACTTAATACAGTTAACTGTAGTTATTTAATTTAAAAACTTGAGATTCCAACCTCAAAAATTTATAACAATATAAATGCAGTTACTTGGCTATTGGATACGTATACTATGGGGACTCCATTCTTCAATACGAAACACAAATGCCAAAACCAGAGAGGGGATATTTTTTAAAGTAGACATTATTTTAAATAACTGTTGGCACATTGCAGAAAAACCCTTCAAATCCAAATTCAAAAATAGATCACTTTTATTCATAGAGTCATTTCAATCAGACACTAACTCACTAAAAATAATAACTAATAATAATAATTTGCTTTGTTTCTATGTTTCTGTTTTGAAAATAAGACAAGATAAACTAGTAGCCTAGTTAATTGAAAATAATTGTGTTATTCAGGGTATTCTAAGCCATCCTAACTTAATAACTGGACAGAAGACATTATTGACAATTTCTCCATTTTCTCAGAAGGTGTAATTAATTTAATTCATTAAAATGTTACATGTAACTCTAATACTATACCTGTGAAAGCTGAGCAAGTTTAGTCTCCAGAAACAGTGTCACTGGCCTTAGAAAAACAGCACATCAGTGCAAACTATAGTGCCAAGAACTTGCTATCCTTGGGCATACTGATGAACACACGTACAGAACACAGGAAGAGGGAGGCGAGACCACCGCAGCCCAGGCAGTGATGGATAAGCCCTGATCTGGGCGACTGTAAAACTTCTCAGGGCTGAGAGTCCATTATTAATTGAAATCCCTGTTTAGTTCCTCCATGTAGACCACTATATAATTGCATCTCTACCTTGAAAACTATTTTCTGCAGAATTCATAATGAGTCAAGTATCTTCAAAATATGTAGGAAGGAAATATATTTCACTTACTTGTGATTACCTTGCAATGTACATATTACAAAGACACTGAAGCCTTATGCCTGTTATTATGCATAGAGCACAAAATAGATGAAGTTAGACTACCCTATAGCACATAAACAATTAAAATGCCATTTGACATAAAAAAATAAAACCCCCCAAAATTAAAAACTAAAAACAGCTGCTAAATAACATTAATTTGTTTCCACCTAACAACAAACGTAAATGACCACAGTGTATTCTTATTTAAATATAAACTTTCCAATATAAATTTCTTATGGTTACAAATAACAGTGAAATGCATCTTCTTCTGTGGTTGTATTTCTTGAGTCTAAATGGGACTAGTCAAACACATTAGCATTTTTTCTTATTCAAGTAGAGCATATCAAATCACACTCGTTTAAAAAGAAAGTATTCCCTAGGAAAATGAAAGTTTTGTGTGTGTTGAGGGGGTGTGGAGGAGAGGTGTGGGTTTGGGGGTAGGGGATGTCTCCAAGCTAGAGTAAAGGAAAGAGTCAGTATCTCACTGAACTTCCGTTTGATATAAAAAGTAACATCCCTGAAAATCTCAGTCTTATCAAAATGTAAAATAGGAGACAGGGGCTAGTTAGGAGATGTTCAACGTAGGTTTAGAAAGATAGACACAGCAATAATCTATTCCACTAATGAACTGGATAAGGAGCAGGGTGCGGAGCTTAACAACCAGTCACACTAAATGACAGCTCAGAGGGCAAAGAGGTGTGGAAACTGAGAAGATAGACTTCCAAGTCTTTTCCTGAAAGTGCTTAGATTTTGAGGAGAGTCCAATGCTGCCTGACAAAAGAGTCTTTGTGCAACAGCTCCAGGGAGGTGAAGGAGAGCCGCTCAGGAAAACCAATGAAGACAGGGCCAGCCTTGTACACAGGACCCGTGGAGAACTTTGAATCACATGGCCTGCGGCAAGGACAATGCATGTACTGCAAAAACGCACGACCACCGTATTCAGGCAATATCCGAGTGGGCACAGGCCAGATGTCTTTAAAGAATCGTGTTGGGTTTTTTTCTTTCAAAAAAACAGAATAAGCAAGGACACAGACTGCAACTTCAAACTGCATCAATAGTCTTAGACTATTCCCCAGACATTTGACCACTCCGGGTGACTTAACCCACCCCGAAAGCCGTGATCCCTCTGTCTGGCAGGGGCTCTGATTCTGAGTTCTTGGTGAAGTTGGCAAAACAGCCCTGGAGGCTGTGTCTACACATACAGCCTTAACACCCTGAAGTTCCAATCCCAGAATGATGAAATAGGAGCCTGTTATCATTAAAGGAAGTCTGGAGACATAGAGAGAGAGGTTAGCAATTTTAAGTAGAGAAATATCTACTAAACATGGATGGTGGTCCACTATTTATCCAAATCCAGGATATCTACAAAAACTTAGGCTGGAAATCAAGCAAACTCATCAGATAATTGGCATTTCCAGCTTTAGCCAGAGTTGCCCAAGTTCTTGCTCTTGCAGGAAACCATAAATAAGAGATAAACACCCAGTATTAACCATTCCAGAACTTCAAAATATGGCTGCCTGGTTGGTTTCACTAGGATAAAAACATTAAAAGTTTCTTGGTAAGGGGACAAAGAGCTTATTTTTCTCCTTCACCAGTTTTAATTGCCCTGCTACCAATCTGAAAATAATTTAAGTGTTTAAAAGTATCCAAAGACCAAACAACATCCTTGAATAAACTTTAAAATTAGATGCTAATCTTAAATTAGCATTAGATGCAATTTATCAGAAATGGCTTCTTTTCAGCTACAATTTCCATCATGTGAAATAAACAGCAAGTTACAAAACTGTCCGAAAATTTCTCAAAAATATTCACCTGCTAGTAAAACAAGTGAAAAAATTTCAGTCTCACACAGGAATCAAAAGACAATTTGGGGGGACTTCCCTGGTGGTGCAGTGGTTAAGAATTCACCTGCCAATGCAGGAGACACGGGTTCAACCCCTGGCCCGGGAAGATCCCACATGCCGCGGAGCAACTAGGCCCGCGCGCCACAACTACTGAGCCTGCGCTCTAGAGCCCGCGAGCCTCGACTACTGAAGCCCACACACGTAGAGCCCGTGCTCCGCAACAAGAGAAGCCACCGACCGCAATGAGAAGCCCACGCTCCGAATCGAAGAGTAGCCCCCACTCGACGCAACTAGAGAACGCCCCCACGCAACAACGAAGACCCAACGCAGCCAAAAATAAAAAATTAACAACTAAATAAATAAATTTACTAAAAAAAAAAAAAAAAATAGGGGACAAAAATAGATCCAAATGAGCCAGGTGGGAAGGAAGTATGGGAATAAGCATCGAAATAATGAACTTTGGAAGCATCACAGTTCAGCCTATGACTTAGTGAATGTGGTATGTAACTACTTAATAAAGTCAGTTGTGATATGATGTATGTAGCTTTAGAAACAGTCTACATCAAATTCTTGCATTTGGCCTGATGAACACGGACATATTAATTCATACTCTACTTCCATCATTCAGGGCATTGAGAAAACTGTTAAACCTGGTCCTCACACCTTAAATGGAATTTTACCCGATGACACACAATCAGTAGTGGAGGACCCTATATGTATCCAGGTAAGCCACAGTTACAGTATGTCCCATGGAACCTACTTATGAGAAATATATGATAAGAACAGGCAATTATATGTTTAACTTTTAAACAGGAATAAGCTGGCTCCCAATATAAGCTTCATGAAGATGTTCCATTATCTGAACAATCAATTCTCTCATGGGAAATGGTGGAGAAATGGCTTTGTTGATCAGGTGCTATATTACATATAAATTAGAAATTTGCAAAAAAAAAAAAAAAAGGAAAAGGAAAGAAAGAATTAAATACACTTAACACCACAACATAATAAATATGTTGATTGTATTTTAATCATCCCTTGATCATTCAAACAGGAATTCAGGAATTTCCAAGCCTCTATATCATTACGATTTTCTCTGTCTTATAGACGTAGAAACCTGCCAACTAAAAAACAGTCATAATTAAGACAATGCCAATGGAGAGTTTTATTTTATAGGTGTATAATATTCTGCACAACTACCTCTTGATTTTACAACAAAATAAAATAAAAATTGAGATTTAACATAAACTCATAGCAAATTATAAATGTTCCCAAGGGATTGAAAACCAAGCAAAAATAGCAGAGAAAATCAAGAATTATTCAACTGTCTTTTTTAAATGAAAAAAGAGGATTTAAATACATAACAGGAAGGTAGGCGTAATTTCTGCAAATAATTCACATGCATGCATATCCCTAAAATGTACTAAATATCATTTAGATGTCCAAAAACAAGAAACACCGGCGGCCCAGAGGCCACGATAACATTCTCCCTACAAGAGAAACCCGGTCCATAAAATGCTTAGACGTTAGTATACTCAGTTCCACCCCAGGAAGCTCTGTTGGTGTTTCCATTATAAACCACATTTCAGGAGTTTACAAGTTGAATGTTTTCCAAACATACTGGGTTCATAATGAGCTCACACTTTCTTTAAACGTCCTTTTTGCTTTCCTTTAAAAAGTACGGCCTCTTTTGTGAACAAATCATAAACAAAATTTCAGGTGATTATTTTTGGCTGCGCTCCAAGACACAATGGCTAAATGTTTAAATAGAGGAAAAGGACTAATTATTTTCTTCATCTGGAAAGTAGAGGAGAAAGGCCAGCCTGAGAAACACTCTACAGTACTTCCGCTCTTCTTCTGCAATATTTTCATTCAGTGGTTCAGGATCCTAGGACTGCAGCTAGGAATATGCAATCAAACTTCAAAAACTCCATTTCTACATCTGGAGATTTATGCAATAATCGCTCCAGCATTAGACTTTTCTGAAGTTATTAGTGGTCAAAATTACATGTACCATGAAAGCCAGGAAGCCTCTCAGAATGGAGCTAAAAGCCAGGTGGCAGGGCACCTACACTTAGGTGCCACCACAAATCCCAAATTCAAACCACCCCTGGAGTTTTACAAGGCCTTTCCCTGTGCCAATCCCCAGCTTAAAATAGTCCAAGGCAAAAGCTCTGCAGGGAACTGAGTTGATGAGGAGGTTAAGGTTTAAAACCATTTCTTTCAAAACTGAAAAAAAAAACAATCTGGTGGTGCTGCCAAATATAAAACTACTTTCCACGGCAGCCCTAACACCTTTAGGGTTTAGAGACGACGCAGGCAGCAGAGAAGCCAAACCGGGGATGCCTCGTTCCCACAAAGAATGCATTGTTGGGCATAATCCACCAGGCCTTCCACATGGCAATTCTGGATGGTACGGCACTCTTGAGTTCCAGAACCATGGTCCTGCACCAGACTAGGGAAAACACCCTGATAGGAGGCAGCTTTGCTGCCAAACTCTCTCATCACACCTTGACCTGGCTGTCAAGCGCCTAACAAAAAGATGTGCTCACTGAGCCTGTGAGTTGACAAAACTTCCCCCGACAAAGAACAAATTTTCATCTGCAGTCTCCTGTCATAACGGGAAGACTTGAAAAGGAACCCCATCCCCAAAGGAAGAGTCACACCCCATCATGCCTTTGGCCACAGGAATCTTTTAAATTGCAAATATGCGAAAGAACAAATGATACTGATTAAAACCACCCGAATTCCAACATCTAACTGATAATATCCCACATGTAGGTTAGAGGTCAAAAATGCCCTCCCACACTGTTATATTAATTGACAGGGGCAAACTTTTCCATCTGTTTCTGATCCTATCCATGGTCGGTCATTGGCCTCAAAAGAAAAATCCACTGCTAATAACAAATGAAATGAAATTTGCACTTTCCTCTAACTACAATCCCACCTTCAAGAAGTTTATACAGACCTACTAGAGAATGGACTTGAAGATATGGGGAGGGGGAAGGGTAAGCTGGGACGAAGTGAGAGAGTGGCATGGACATATATACACTACCAAATGTAAACTAGATAGCTAGTGGGAAGCAGCCACATAGCACAGGGAGATCAGCTCGGTGCTCTGTGACCACCTAGAGGGGTGGGATAGAGAGGGTGGGAGGGAGGGAGAAGCAAGAGGGAGGAGATATGGGAACATATGTATATGTATAACTGATTCACTTTGTTATAAAGCAGAAACTAACACACCATTGTAAAGCAATTATACTCCAATAAAGATGTAAAAAAAAAAAAAAAAAAAGAAGTTTATACAATTGCCTTTTTTCTCCAGGCCAATTTCCTTTAGAGAAAGGAGAATGATGGAGGGGGCAGGCAGCTGGAAGGAGAAAGGTGTTAATGAGGAGTTGTGTGTAAGGAAGAGAAAGATTTCCCTGCAACGCAGCTTCAATTAACTGAGCTTTGAATGGTTTAAGTATATGGGAGATACGAAAAAAATCTCTCTCTCTCTCTCTCTCTCTCTGTCTCATCATGACTCTCATTCCACAGATGAAAACCCTGAGGTGTACAGAGGTTAAGCGACTGGCCCAAGGTCATACCTCGTTAATGATAGGCTGGAAGAGCAACTCTGGCCGGGACTGATTTGCATTTGTGCCCCTGAGCCCTGTGGAAGCAGCCAGGCAGAACACTGGACTGGAGGCCTGGACTTCTGCAGGGAGGGGCTTGCAAGGTGGCCGGGGCACACCACTGAAGACACAGCTAGCCAAGGCGATGTGAGGGTCCTGGGCCGGCCTCTCCGAACCCCGGGAAGGAGCCTGGGCCTTGCTTCCCCAGTGCCTCGAGAATCAAGCTCCTCGACAGAGCTGTCAAGCGAAGGGGCCCTACAACATTTTTAAGAGACACAAGAGGCACTTGCAGGATACCCTTCCATGAGCTGCCCTCTAGAGGAAGTTGAAATAGTAACAGAGAAACCTCTCAGCCCCTAAAAATGGGCGCATGATGACAGAAAATGAAGCTGCAGGGCATTGAGGCTATAGAAACAATACTCTCGGGCTTCCCTGGTGGCACAGTGGTTGAGAGTCCGCCTTGCCGATGCAGGAGACACGGGTTCGTGCCCCGGTCCGGGAAGATCCCACATGCTGTGGAGCGGCTGGGCCCATGAGCCATGGCCGCTGAGCCTGCGCGTCCGGAGCCTGTGCTCCGCAATGGGAGAGGCACCAACAGTGAGAGGCCCGCGTACCGCAAAAAAAGAAAAAAAAGAAACAATACTCTCTGGGGATCTCCCTCCTCCCATTCCCGCAAACATCCCCATACGCGTCATCTTTAAGGTAGAATGAAGTTAGTACCTCCTTCTGCATGAACGCTGATCTTCAGTTGTAGATACCATTGAGAAGCATGTATAAATTCCAAGGCAACATGATAAGGATGGAAGGTCAGAAACTCTGATGGGAGCTTTAGCCAATTGCGGAAATGCCTAAAAGATAGCCTGGCTTGCAGATTCCCAGACTCAAAGGTACCATTCAAGGAAAGAAGATGACATATAACTTCCCTTGTAACTTCCAACCAGTGGACCTAGACATACCCTTGAGCGTCAGAATAAGCTTAATCCCACGCCTTTCAGCAAACAAACAACAAACCCTTTTAGCTATTTTACAGCAGCTATCAAAGTCCCTTTCACTTTTTTTGAACTAAAAAGAAACTACACAAAGGAAAAAAGGCAGAGTTACATGTTTTCAAACTCAGACCCCTGCTAGCTTTTCTTCTTTTTTTCTCTAGGCATGCGGTAATAGACATCAACTCCAGGAGAGAGATGAAGTAACAGAATTTTCTCTGTCCCACAGAAATGGGGAACTGTAACCTTCTGAGTCCTGGGCACTACAATTAAAACTGGATGATGCTGGAGGATGCCAGTTTTTGCTAGACAATAAGAGTGAGAGAGACAGAAAAAGAGTGCCCCCAGGAAGGAGTAGGGTGGCGATGAGGGAGGGAGAGGAAGAGAGTGACAAGAGTGCTGTGTGATCAGGTGAACGTAGAGTCCCCGTGAAAACTGATCTACAATGAGTCCAGATGCCCATGGACTAAATGATCTACATTTAGAGTCCAGATGCCCACAGACTCTAAATCATCAAGGTATTTTTTGGTGTTCTGGAACTTCATGCCTCTTTTCCTAGAAATTATCACATCCTAAAGTTTACCCCAATTTTTAAAGCAGAAGCCACGGATAGCATGTGGTAACTGTGGTAAACTAGGTTTCATAAATGACATAGTGCACTTGATGCTGAAAGGAAAAGGGAAGCTCATTCATTCCTCCAAATCCTGAGTGAAATAACATAGAGAGAGATGATTCTGTACAGAAACCAGAGCAACCTGAAAAGGTGAACTTTTTCCAGTCAGGTGACAGTTGACTGGCAAGACCAGTTTAGAGAGGAAAAAAGAATGATTATTTAACCCAGCCACTAAGCAGATGCCTTGTGGTTAATATTTAATGTATTACCTGTAGTATTCACTACGTTGATTAGAAATGAAACAATATACATTGTTTTAAACAACAAGCGTGTTGATGGGCTGCTATGTACCAGCCTACTTACTTCATATATCAGTTGTATCAGCATTTAGGCTAAGCTGCTATATCAAAGGGACCCCAAACTACAATGGCTTAAAAGGAGAGAAGTAAGTTTCTTTCTAATGTAACAGTCCAGAATGGAGCAGGCAATCCCAGGCAGGTAGGCAGCTCTGATCTGCAAGGTCATCCAGGGTTCCAGATCCCTCCTAGCTTATTGCTCTGCCATTTCTTAGGGCGTTGTTCTCATCAGTATAGTCAGAGCTGACTCACTACCATCAATCTACTTTCCTGCCCATAGGAAGGGGGAAAAGAAGAAACGGTGAACAGGTAGCTTCCTTTTCTAAGCTGCAGATACTTTAAACATAGTTCTGCTCACATTCCATGAGACAGAACCCTAATGGCAGGGCCAGATCTAACTCCAAGGGAGGCCGGAAATGTAACCTATTACTGGATGACCATACGCTTAGCCAAAGTTCAAGTCCTTTATTAAAAGGAGAAACGAGAGGGATAGATATTGGGGAGCGATTTGCAGTCTCTGCCATTTTACATCATTTAGCCCTTTCAACACTCCTATACCAGACTTTTTTTTTTTTTTTTTTTTTTTTTTGCGGTACGCGGGCCTCTCACTGTTGTGGCCTCTTCCGTTACTGAGCACAGGCTCCGGATGCGCAGGCTCAGCGGCCATGGCTCACGGGCCCAGCCGCTCCGCGGCATGTGGGATCTTCCCGGACCGGGGCACGAACCCGCGTCCCCTGCATCGGCAGGCGGACTCTCATCCACTGCGCCACCAGGGAAGCCCTATACCAGACTTTTTTAATGAACAACACATCTGAGGCTGTCAGCAATTTGCCGAAGCACCACTGCAGGAAGTTGCAGAGGTGGAACTCAAACTCAAGTCCATCTGTCTCAAAACCCATCTTCATACTACTATACCATGTACCATGCACCCAATCAATCTTACTCCAACAGAAAAGGCACGTGGTAAAGAATAAAACTTATGCCATGTGGTCTTTTTCTTAAAGCCAGTGCCTTTTAAAAAAATAACAGGGCTTCCCTTGTGGCGCAGCGGTTGAGAGTCCGCCTGCCGATGCAGGGGACACGGGTTCGTGCCCCGGTCCGGGAAGATCCCACATGCCGCGGAGCGGCTGGGCCCGTGAGCCACGGCCGCTGAGCCTGCGCGTCCGGAGCCTGTGCTCTGCAACGGGAGAGGCCTCAACAGTGAGAGGCCCGCGTATTACAAAAAAAAAAGAAAATAACAACACCAACAGAAAGATTTTCATAAGGAAAAGAATATCAGAAACTCCTTTTTCTAAAGTAAAAAGTTGAGGGGAGAGGAAAATTGCAAGGAATTTATTAAAATACCACTATAAACAACACTTGAAAGAATGGATTTGTTTTCTTACCACTCTAAGGCAATCTATTTTGGTGGTGTTGACCCTGAATTGTACTGATAAGAATAAAAGGGCTCATACGGAACAACTTTCTTACTATTGAATATCCACCATAAGCTGCTGCAGGACAATGTAAAACAGCAATGGTCCTGTTTGGTGCCGTTGATGTACGTACACACACACACACACACACACACACACATCGTTATAAAACAGCATCACTGCAACCTACTAATCTTAAATTCCTAAACACCTGAATGGATCTATGTCATGAGATAAATGCTCGTAGAATAAAAATTTACCACCCCGCACATTCATTAAATTTGCGTAAGCATTTTCAAGAAAGGAAGGCTCTGCTGGGGTTGGGGTTTTCCCCCTTCCTTTCCCTCAAGTCAAGAGATATATGTTAGAGTCTACAGCTAGCTCCCTGGCAAATCTCCATTCTTTTCAACCTGACAGACTGTTTGTCAGTTAAACTCCCCTTGTCATGTATCCTCACCACTGCCAACTCATGCACGGAGACCTTCACTTTTACTGCTACCACTTGCACCCTCTGCAACCTTTGTCATTGATCACTGATCCGATCCAGTGCCCACATGTTCTTCAAGTGCCTACACAAGTAATGAGGTACTTGTGGTGTAAAATTAAACTGTCAACTGTCAGCGATTGATAACCACAGTGAGAGCTGACCTAGAACACCTGCACCAGTGTCCAAGACAGGTGTGACATGTTTGATCGCTGAGGCCTGCTAGTCAGCCTGACCCAGTGCTGTCCCTTCATGGACTTGCCTTGCATTTCAGCACCGCCCCTCCCAGCCGGCTTCCCTGCGTCCCACAGTGAGCATCCCCAGAGTGGCGGAAACCACTCTCACAGCCCTTTGGGGCAGCTTGGTCCGAGCGGCCACGAGAGAGCAGATCTCGAGTCAGCAGGTTGGTGTGAAGGGAATCTGGCTTCGAGGTTTTCAAAGGTGGCTTCTGGAGCCAGCCTGGGGTTTTTTCTCCTACGTCCCCCCAATTCCCCTCTGAAAGCAGGTCTTGGTGGCAGGCTTCACACACACACCCCATCCTCCCTCGACTGGACTTCCCAGGCGTGTGCCAATGCCTGGCAGCAGGGCCTTCCCTTCAGGGCAGGCCCAGAGCAGTCATTTATTTAGAGTCTGGTGGAAGGATGACGCAGCCCTAATGGAACTGCCTTATGGCTCTGAGCATTTGCTTGAAGGCATCTAAGTTGAACTGGCTCACATTCTACTAAAGCACCGTAAACGCAGCCTCTTCCTACTCCTATGTAAGTGAATAACCAGCACAAAGAAAAAACCATGTTCTGCTCTGACTATATCGTTTTTAGCCAGTGCTGTTGCGCAGCATTTAAACAAAGTTTTCCTAAGTTTTTATTATTTAAATGTGAGAGATGGGCTTTTTTTAACCTTAAGCAAAAATGCACTTAAATACCTAAAACATCCTTTGTGAAAAATCTGAAAAGCGTGATGGGATTCCCATCCCATTCCACCAGCCCACCCCCACCAAAGAGTTGCGCTATATTAAGTTCATGTGATGAGAAGATAAAAATCTATTAACTTTCTGCTGACCTTATCGACACAGGAATCTCTACAGGCATTACAAAAGCCATATCTCTTCTGACTTTTACATCCAGAACCTCATGCTCCAAAGTCCCAAACCAAATGTAAAATCTTCACGATGAGTGAAACCCTGACACCAATTCAGATTCTGGGCTTGCTGGCTTGCAGTCGATGGAGGCTCCTCTGGGGCACAGAGTCTGGCCTTTACTTTGCATTTGACTTGAGGGGCTTTTTTTTGCCATATGCTACTGGGGACTCTGAATCAAAACTATTTCACGAGGACCATATGTTACGAGAAACTCACGATGGAAAATGAACGGCAAGAAGTTGCCCCATATCACTGGGTGATGTATTACAAACATAATTAAATCTGAGTAATGTGCAGTGTTATTTCAGTTAATCATTTCTTTTTTCAATGTAAGCAAGGAAAACATAGCCCAATTTCCAAATGACATACCAAAGTCCAGATAAGCTAAAAGCAAATTGGTGGGAAAGGAATAAAACCAGAGCCGTACAGCATTGTTTAAGCTTCTGTAAAAGGTCTTGGTATATTTGAGATGTGGCGATAGGAAGGTGACACGAGAGACCGTGTCAATAAGCGGTTTCAAACTCTACTCATTTTCCTTTCAAATCAGCCATGAATTCAGACCAGCTCCCTCTCACAAAGAAGCAGCAAGTCAAAAGACCACTTGTGTGTTGGTTGTTTGGAATTCGAGAGCATGTTTCCCCATAGAAATTTCATTATCAGTAGCTGTTAGGTGCCCGGGCTCGCTCACGAAGACCTATTTAGCCCAACTGTTTCTGAAATTTGGTATTTCTACTCTACCTTTATGGCACTGCTTAGAGGGAGGATAGAGAATTATTCAATTCAACTCAATTTATTTATTTGGTCCCTACTATATTTTCCCAGAAGGTACCGATGACTGCATCTCCCCAAAGGATATCCCAATTTTGTCTCTTCCCACATAAAGAAATCACTTTCTATTCTGAACCCTCAGAACATTTTATCCATACTCTCTTAATCACTTCCTACCTGAACTGAGCTAATTACTGCTAACTAATTTTTTATTTCCCACATCCAAGCCCTGAATTTGGCAGGCTCTCAGTTCATATATGGGAATGGATGATTGAGTAAATAAAGGAACACAATCTGCTGGGGTGGCCAGATATATTTTTTCTCCATCAGTGGCACTGAGAATCATGGGATTTGGTTGAAGAAGAGAGGGAGAGAATAAAATCATGATGTTGACAATGATGAGGGTGTTAACAGCAAGTAATATTTACTGTGTGTTTTCCTAGGACATGCACCAGCCTAAGAACTTTACAAGTCTTGATTAATTTACTCCTTACAACTCTGTGCAGTAGATAATATGTATATCCCCATTTTACAGATGGGGATACTGCACACAGAGACAGGAAGCAATCTTCCCAAGTCCATACCAATAGTGTAATACTGATAGAGATTTCTGAATACCAGAGTGTATTTGCTAGGTACATGTGCATTAGTGGGAACATCTTCCTACATTCCTCCATAATCTGAAGTTTCTCTCTGCCTTTCTGATCTGCATTAGAGAAGGAACACCTCAGGTAAAATACTCCACTTCAGTTCTCATTCATGAACCTGAACATAAGCTCTGTGAGAGCAAGGACCTTGTCAGTCTTATTCACAGTACCTCCGGCCTCTAGACCAACAGGTGTGCAACAGATGTTTGCTGGATGAATGAGTCTGTTTGGGGTGATGGTAGGGCTAAAGATGGGACTCTGGACTCAGATTCCCTCTGCAAGTTCCTTGGTTTACTAGTCCTATGGGGAAAGCATTCCAAACTCGCACAGTGATAAGAATCATCTGTGGTAATTGATAAACACCTCCTCTCCCTGGAGATTCTGAGTCAGTGGCCAGAGGTGAGGTCCAGGAATCTGTTTTTGTTGATGTGATGCTGCTGAGGTTTGAGACACGCTTCAGGTGGTTCTGAGCTTGGGAACCCCTCCCCAGAGGGTATGCCTCTGGCTCTTGGGACACCCCCTCCATGGCGGTTACAGACATTTGCAAATTCCCTAAGAGTGACAAGCACGGTCTCTGGCCACTGCCACCATTTCTTCTAGGAAACTTATATATTATGCTGGACTGCAATACAGAATGGGGCCTTGCACTTCTGCCTCAGCTGACTTCTCTACAGGATTCTGCAGACCTCAACCAGGCCTAGGAAAGCTTCCATTCACACATTTTTTTCCCCGACTCCTGCCCTTTCCAAGCATGCATCAGTATCTGCTGAATGAATGAATGATGGAACAAATTCCAATGGGGGCAAAACAAGCAAGCCAGGCAGTTGTAAAGAATGGGAGTGTTTCATAAGCCTCTCTTTGGTGTTGCACGTAGTAGCATATAAAAACAAACAATGACAAACGAATACGTTAACACATCCTGTTTCTATTGCTTTCCTTCTGACTTAAAGAACATTCTTATAACAGCTAACCATCTCTGGGCCTCAGAATCATTATTTAACTTTTAAACAATATTTTCTTTTCCTGAGTTATAATGGGATATATTGTGACTTCAGGATCTAAAAGATTAACTTAGCCTTGCAGTTATTGCTCTCTTTCTTTTTCTCATTCTTATTCTCCCCTCTTCCTCCAATCCAACAATCTATGCCCAGAAATCAGTCATGAACATTGATTTTGGTTGGGATAAAAGGCAAATATCTAAAGATGGTAACTGTCTATAATTCTCCTAGAGTCTAAACTTTGGCACTACTGAAGTTTTGAGAAAGATAATTCTTTGTTGTGGCTGGCTGTCCTGTGCATTGTAGAATGTTGAGCAGCATCCCTGGCTCCACCCACTAGATGCCAATAGCAACCCCACCCCTAGTTATGACAATCAAAAATGTCCCCAGGTGTTTCCAAAATGTCCCAAGGGGATCACAGTTGCCCCCCAGTTGAGAACCACTAATCTAGAATGATTTTTTAAAACAATGTATTTTTAACTGATAGATCAGTCAATATTTGGTACTATGTACAAAGACATATTAACCCATAAAGTTGCTAGAACATCGAACAAAATTATGAACATAATTTTCAAAGAAACTTGATTCAAAAGGGTCATGACTACCCTTTTAGGCATGAGGTTTATTGGACACCAGGAAGAAGCCGAAATGGAATTTGACATAGCTGAGATTTTACCAAAAATATTCAGTTGGGGGAAGAGCAGGAAAACTAACTAAATGTCTCACTTTTGGCAAAAATATCCAAAGTATAATGCACTTTGCCAACATCTTTGCCCCTGGGTTTTTTTGTAACTTAACGGTAGTTTTAATCTGTATGTTCCCAGTTTCTATAATCCAAAAATCATCAAAATGCTGTTTTATAAGAGTATCTCCTAAGCTTTGATGTCCAAGAAGCCTGGGGACTCTTTTTTATGTGCTTGTTTTCTTTTGAACCAGGAAATTGTGTTTTGCCAAGAGCAAATGGAACTTGAGCCTCAAAAGATTTGAGTTCTGTTTGAAATGTAGTACCCACAAATTCTCCACAAGTTTACAACTTGACAAAATACACGCTCTCACCTTCCCTCAGACCAAATCTCTTCTGGTTCTATTTTAAATCACAGTTAGCAAAATCCTAAATGCCTAAGGATTAGAGAAAAAGAGTTACAAGGCCAAAAAGAAATTCTGACACAACACCCTTCTGGGTTGGATTCACGATCAAAATGCTATCCAAGGTAAGAGAAGATGAGAGAAGCTAAATGGGAAGAAGAGAGAGAAAGGGGGAGAGAGAACTCAACTAAGTAACAAGTTCTTTGACTTTCCCCAGGACCAAATCCAGCAAGCAAGACATTACATCAAAGTTAAATTGTTTACATATTAGATGACCTGTCCATTTTTTTCCTTACCATTGATTTCCACA